>NW_021604792.1:1166849-1227960 GCF_004785775.1 Grammomys surdaster
TGGTGGCGGTAGGAGGGTATGGTGGTGTGTATGGTGGTGGTATGGTGATGTATATGGTGGTGGTATGGTGGTGTGTATGGTGGTGGTATGGTGGCGGTAGGAGGGTATGGTGGTGTGTACTTATAACATGTGGGAGGCGGAGGGAGGATCTACATAAACAGACCTGTCTTAAGGAGAAAAGCAGCCTCTCTCTCTTCATAGCACTGCTTTAAAACAATGACCACTACATTAACCGTGATACATAGCTCTTAGTTTTATCTTACAACTGTTTTTATTTTGGGGTATACATTTTGAGACAGGGTCTTTTATAGTCCAGGCTATCCTCAAACCCAGGGTACACTGCAGTCTCCTGAGAAGGTAGGATCACAAGCATGTGCCACCATGCCTTGGACTATCTTACTGTCTTTACTGTTAACAAGACATGGTGTCACTGTGCAGCCTGACTGTGGACTAAGGCTTAGGCTGGGGTTGACCAAAAGATACTGTGATTGGCTGTCCTGTGAGATAAAAACAGAAAGAAGACGATGTTCCTAACCCAACTCTACCAACAGCAAGCTCTCAGCAGCAGGGAGGAGGCCTGTACCGTTCTTAGCTCCACCATCTTCTTAGTCTTCCTCAAGGTCACATAGGAAGCTATCGTCGAGGACTCGGGCGTGGGTGAGTTCATTCTCAGAGGCACACTGACTGGAAAGTGGGAACCTGAAAGGTAAAGCAGTGTAAGTTCCACAGAGCACTTGTGCCCTGGCGTGGTGCCCGCTGAGCACCTCACTGGACGGCTTTGCTGATGTGGATTGTAGTGAGTTGGGAGTGGACCTAAGCCATGAACAGTGCTCTCTCGCTCTCCTGCCACTCGACACACAGGCTCCCAGGCACAAGGACCTGGTGGGACTGGAGAGAAGGCTCAGCAGTTAAGAGCGCCTCCTGCTGTTACAGAGGCTTGGGATTCCAGTGTCAGTACCCACATTAGGCAGTTCACAACCAACTGCACCTCCAGCTTTAAGGGGTCCCACTCTTCCTGACCTCTGAGGGTAGCCACACATGGGACACAGATTGAAAAAAACACATAAAAAAATTTCAAAAAGATTAGTTCATTATATTTTTAACTATGTGGGTGTACATGGGTTCTGGGTATTGAACCTGGGTCCTCTGAAAGAAAAGCAAGTACTCCTAATCACCACCGGGCCATTAAACCATTCCTTTCTTTTTCTTTCTTTCTTTCTTTCTTTCTTTCTTTCTTTCTTTCTTTCTTTTTTGTTTTTTGAGACAGGGTTTCTCTGTGTAGCCCTGGCTGTCCTGGAACTCACTCTGTAGACCAGGCTGGCCTCAAACTCAGGAATCTGCCTGCCTCTGCATCCCAAGTGCTGGGATTAAAGGAGTGCGCCACCACCGCCCGGCCTATGGTGATTCTTTTGCCCAAACTTTTCTGGGTTCTTTTAATTTTAATTTCTGACATACTTCTGACATAATACAATAATACTTTTAGTTTTGAGACAAAGTCTTGCTACACAGCAATAGTTGGTCACAAGCTCACAGCAACCCTCTTGTAGGTTTGTGTCAATGTGTTTCAAAGCCAGCCTGCCTGCCCGCCCCCCCACCCGCCCCCCCGCCCGCCTTCCTTTTTTTTTTTTTTCTTTTTTGTGAGACAAGGTCTCATTATGTAGCTTGGCTGTCCTGGAGTTCTGGAGTTCACTATGTAGACCAAGCTGGCCTTGAAGTCACAGAGATTCACTACTTCTGCCTTCTAAGTCCTGGGATTAAAGGTATGCATCACCACATACAGATCAAAACCTTTTTTAACTGGGAAACTCAAAGGGACCTCTAAGATTTCAAATATGAAATTATAGATTTATGTCCATACTGGTTGAAATATATACTAAAATATCTGAAAACAAAGACATAAAAGAGGTAAAATACTGTAAATGCTGACCTTTAACAACGGGAGCTTCTGTCTCAGAAACTGGCTCTGATTTTTCTTCGCCATTAGATTCATCAACTTCTGCCACTGTGGTCAACTCTGGCTCACTCTTGTAGAGTCTATAATCTGGACCCTTGAATGGAAGACACGTGACTGCAACCACACAAGCCGCACATTCACAGTACCCCGTCCCTCGACTAGGTAGGAGGAGGCTCAGTGCTTTGTCTACCATCTGAAAGGTCCTGGGCTCAATTGAAAAATAAGTTTGCTTTTAAAGATGCAAATTGAAAGCCCCAGCTGGCTACTTCTGACATAACACAATACATGTCATGTGATAACTGAGTGGAAAGGATAATGCAAAGGTTTTTTTCTTCTTTAGGAAGAGTTTTCATTAGTAAAACTTACTATTTTAAAATTAAGAATGCTCCTACGGACAAAGTATGTTTTTTCTTTCTGTAGGTATCCAACAGCCTTGTACACGCTCTAAAGATTTATCTATTTTATGTATATGAGCATTTGGCTTGCTTGTTTATAGTGCACCCCACAGGTGTGCCTGGGGCCCACAGAGGCTATAAAAGGGTGTTGGATTCCATGAAACTGTCATAATAGATAGTTATGCATTGCAAAGAACAACCAACCGAATCTGGGGTCCTGAGTCACTTCTCTAGCTCTTTGTAGGTACTTTATTATCCAAAGCTATTCCTTTTAGTGGTAGGTCTCATATAGCCCAGGCTTGCTTGGACCTCTTGATGCTGCTTTTGACCTCCCAGGGATATTCTCCCCCATCCCCTTGCCTGAGGCTACTCAGCCTCAGTTGCATGGCTCTCCTGCACCTGCCTCTCTGAGTGCTGGGATGACAGACAGGTGCCTCATACCTGGCCCAAAGTCACATTTTTATCATGGTCAAACTAAGGTCTAAAAACAGTCATAGAATCCAATAACTTTTTTGTTTTTCTTTTTGTTTTTTTGAAACAGGGCTTCTCTATGTAGCCCTGGCTGTCCTGGAACTCACTGTGTAGAGCAGGCTGGCCTCGAACTCAGAAATCCGGCTCTGCCTCCCAAGTGCTGGGATTAAAGGCGTGCGCCACCCCTGCCCGGCCCTGTCTTCACTTCTTATTGAAACCTCATTTCCAGTCGCAGGGAGCACCGCTCCTTGCCAGTGCCTGAGTCCTTTCATGGTTTCCTAACCTGCCCAGCTCCCATCTGTTTTGGTATTTCCCTATTTCCTGATCTCAATACCCTATGTCTAACACTATGAAATGGCAAATTTAAAATATAGCTTGATCAAAATGTGCAAAGTAACCACTTTATGAAAAATGGAATATTAAAATTATGAGAACATTAAAAATGAGAATGATAAAATGTAAATTGGAAAAACAAAGGGTAATGTTATATGCAAACAAAAAAGCATTAGCTAAAAATGGAGTTACAGCAAAAATAAGCTAGAGTATGAAGTAAATTAATTTAAAAAATGAGCAGGTATACATGATCATTCTGTGGCCACTCCAGCCACTTACACAGTGAGATCCATTTCTTGGATATCCTTGAACTTGATGAATCTTCTTTTCTTCAGGCAGATGCACGGGGCCCCTGCTATAACAGAGCAAGGAGCTGCTATCACTGGGCAGAGGGGGGATTATGGGAGGCTGCTCTGTAAAGTCATAAGACCGAGGAAGTGGAGGCCGAGGTGGGACTACTTCCTCTTCCTAAAGATTGTAGAATAGTCACCTTATTTAGATAAGCAGATTGGATTAAGCATTTCTAAACTGTTTTCATTGCTATATTAACTTAAAGTTACTTTAATATGATTAAAGGGACACTGCCAAGCCAAGAGTCTTAGTTTGAAAAACCAACACAATTTAGCATGAGAGTCAATAATGGGGTTTTAAATGCTGTGTCTGCTTTCTCCTACATGTATGGGGTAGCTGTACCTACCCAGACAGGTTACTATGTAAATACACTGTACTTCACTGCAAAACCAGAAGAAAAAAGAGCTGGCTTAAATAAAGAAAAAAAAAAATCTTATTATGTATTTTTGATGTCTTTGAGAGAAAAAAGAAAATAATTTCTTTTTTGGCTTTTAAGCAAAACTCAAGGGCACAGATTTTCTTCAGTTAGGTTGACAGTATCTCTTTGTTGTTATAATTTCTCTATGGCATGCATGACCAAGCCAACTTTAGCAACCATCCTACAGATTTTATCACACATAAGCCATGATAACTATTTAAATCACAAGGAAAACAGAACAATAATGGTAAAGTTTTCACAGATGAAACATAGTCACTAATTTGAGTTTTGCATTTAAGGAAGAAAAATCATGTTAGAAGTCATTAAGACACCAAATTATTAAGTCACTAATGTTTTAAGATTAAAATGACTTAAATATATTTATATATTTAAAAAACATTTTTTCCTGAGAGTCTTGCTATGCAGCCCAGGCAAACTTGCCTCCTCCTTGACTCCCAAGCACTGGGGTTACAGGTATGCACCCCCACCCCAGGCAGGCTGAAACTGTTTCTTTCAGGAATAGAGAAGATGTAACTACTTTTATTTCACTTGTTAATATTTCAAGTTAGCTAGAAAAACAAGCCAAACTTACCTCGCTTTTGTACTTAACTGATGAGAAAGGCTTTGATCCTGCCAGACCTATTGGGAAAATTAGAAAACATCACTACTCATGTTAAGAACACTTTCCTTTCTTCTTGTGGGTTCCTTCCTTCCTTCCTCCCTCCCTCCCTCCCTCCCCCCCTCCCCCCCTTCCCCTTTTTTTTTTTTTTTTTTGGTTGTTTTCTTCTGCAAGAGAGGGTTTTGTAACTGCCCTGGCTGTCCTGGAACTCAGGTGTGGGCCCCACTGACCAGCAAGAACAACTTTCTAAACCCACAGAAAGAATAATCTCAGTTAGCTTAGGTTACTTTAAAGTTTAAGTTCCATGTATGTATTTTGTGGGCATGTGTGTGCACACGCGCATGCGTGCACAAGGTGCACATGTAGAAGGCAGAGGATGACTTTTCAAAGTGGGTTCTGTCCTACCTTGTGGGGCTCAGGGATCAAGCCCAGGTCTCCAGTCTCCCAGCCGGTGTCCTTACCCCCTGAGCTGTCTCACCAGGCCAGGCTGCTTCTACTTATTTTAAATTAAGTCTTCTCTGCTCTGTCTACCCGTCTACTGCATTCAGGACTGTGCTATGGAGTTACTCTTGCCTGCCACTAACTGAGGCTGGCCTTAGACACAAGGCAATCCCTGGCTCAATCTCCCCATTGCTAGGGTTATGGTGTTAGCTATCACACGTAGTGAAGCCTTCATTTTCTTTCTTTTCTTTTTTAGTTTTTTGAGACAAGGTTTGTCTGTGTAGCCTGGCTGCCTGGAATTTGCTCTGTACACTAGGCTGGCCTTGAATTCAGGAATCTGCCTGCCTCTGCCTCCAGAGTACTGGGATTAAAGGTGTGTACTACCACCACCATCTGGCTCTAAATATTAAATTTTAAAAATGGTATCCGAGGCTGGAAGACGGCTCCCTGGTTAAGGGCACCAGCTGGATTCTCAGCTAGAGCCACACAATCACCTTTAACATCTGTTGCCCTCAACTGGTCTCCACAGGCAAAAGTTACACAGATGAACATGGAGGCAGAACACTAGTACACATAAAGTAAGTTTTAAAAACATCTTAAAAATAAGAAAAGAAAAGATATGTGGAAAGAGGTTTCCTCAAGCATTTTTGGTATACACAGTCATCTTTGATGAGACTAATCTAGTTGTCATCTTTAGAATGCAGTACATACTAATTGTTTACACTGTGGGGCCTCGTGGAATGAATGATTCCTGTCACAGAGGGACTCACAGACAGAACTCTAGACACAGCCCATGTTCTCCAATATGGAAAAGGATGAGGCATAGTTAACCTACGCAACAGTTTCAGGCAGCTACTGTTACATTTGGGATGGGAAAAGCCAACAAGACCAGTCACCATGCTAAGGGTAGAAGGAACTGCACTCATTGGTTAAAACAAAAAGGTGATGTTGACATCATGTCGATACATTGTATACATGTATGAAACTTTCAAAATATAAATAAAAGATATTATTAAAAAGTGGGAGAGAAGCAGGGCTGATGAGATGGCTTAGAGGTTAAGAGCACTGACTGCTCTTCTAGAGGTCCTGAGTTCAATTCCCTGCAACCACAATGTGGCCCACAAGGAATCTCATGCCCTCTTCTGGCCTGCAGATGTATATGCAGCAGAGCACTTATACATTAAATAAATAAAAATTTAAAAAGTGGGGGGAGCAAACTGAGTAAGAGAGCTGTAAGGATGAATCAGAAGGAAGAGTCACTAAAGCTGAAGTACCTTCAGTAATCACATACACAAGTTCAGGTTTTGTGTGGCTGTGGCTGCCAGAGTTCCTGCTTTTAGTTTATTAACTTAGGTATCCATTCAATGGCACAGAGTGAGTTATTTTCTGATGATAAATTCTATGAAGATGACAAATTTAGCAATATCTTTCCATTTAGACACAGCCATGCAAAGCTGACCCACCTGTTTCTGAAGAGCCTCTTTGCTGTTTGTGTTTGCTCAACCCCTCCATGACATCTTGAATTCTCCAGAGTTCTTTTTGAATCTGTGCCCGCTGAATTCCTGCCGACTCACTCTATCAGTAAAGATGAACAGATCACTGTGGTGCTTGAGTGGGAAATGTCTTCCATGGACTCATGCATTTGAACCCTGGGTTTCAGGTGGTGGGGCCTTGCTGGATAAAGGCATTACACACTGGTACACACTGGGTGGGAGCTTAAGACAGTTTATAGCTGGACCTGTTCTCACCCTCTCCTTCCTGAGTGTGGGGCAGCCTCCAGCCATTCCTGCCATGCTGGAACTGAAAGCCAGAAGAAACCCTTTTCCCACCTAGTTGCTTTTTGTTAAGGTTTTCTATAACAGCAACAGGAAAATAACTAATTCAATAACTCATGAAAAAAAGTCAACCTTGTAAGTTCTACTATAGATGTATAATAAAAAAATTAGAGCTGCACAGGATTAAGTTCCCAAGATGTTTAGGATAACACAAGTGAGGCCACGATGTTGCAAAGGTAAAAAAAGGTACAGCGCGAAGAGAAAACACTGATGTAAATGTGCGACTGTATACACTTGCCTGTGCTGCACCACTCTAGGAAAGCGCACTCTTAGAAGGCACTACAGATGGAAAATGAAGAGAGAGAGAAAATCCCTAATACTCCTAAATAAAAACAAGCCCCTGAGAAGAGAAGGAAAGCCACCAAAGGTTCTCGATGGCTACCTCATCTACAGATCTATTTTCTCCAGTATCACACACACAGCCAACAGTGGCTGCAGGTCAGTGGCAGGCAGTGCATCTGTCCGGCATGCCCAGGGTTCTCAGCACAAGGCCAGCCCCGGGTTTAAGGAGGAGTAACTACTGTGTGATGCTCATCAGTTACAATTGCTGCTGCAGACGTGGATGTGGTCAGCCCAGGAGCAGAGCTGTGGAGACTTATTTCTACATGCCCAGGATCACCTCCTCCCACTCTTACTGTACAGGCACCATAGTATTTGTGGTTTCAAGATTCACTGAAAAGACACAGGATATGTCCTGAAGGTAAGGACTCCTGCACTGCACTGCTTCCTAAATTCTAAAACAGACAAACAACCCCCCCCCAAAAAAAAACCCACTTGACTGACAGAAGCAAATAAATGTGTTTCCAATACAAACATTTAATCACAATTACTTTTACTCTATTCTAGTACATTCACTTTCTTACTTTAAATATTTCGTATCATGTCTTTAAGTTAAAATCATAGAGTTTCAAGATTCTGTTATCTTTATATGACCCTTGCAGGGAAATCCATTTTTCTTGGGGCTGGAACGATAGCTTGGCACTTAAGAGCACTCGCTGCCCTTCCAGAGACCACATATTGAATAGCTCACAACCACCTGTAACACTAAGTCCAGGGGATCCATTACTGTCCTCAAGCCTCTGAGGGCACCCACACAGGTGGCACACATCATCCACACAGAACATCCTTTTGTTCTGTTACTGCAAGGAAACACCATGGCCAAGGACAAACTCTTCCTATTTTTTTTTTTTTCTGAGACAAGGCTTCTCTGTGTAACCCTGGCTGATCTCAAACTTAAAACTCACAGAGATCTGCCTGCCTCTGCCTGCCGAGTGCTACGATTAAAGGCAAGAACCACCGCTGTCCAGCTTTCTGTGGGGAGGTAAACTCTTATAAAAAGAAAGCAGACTGGGGGCTGGCTTCGAGTTTCAGATGGTTAGTTCCTGATCATCATGGCTGATCATGGAAGCAGACAGGCATAGTGCTGAAGTAGTATCTGGCAGCCACAGACAGAGAACAGTCACTGAGCCTGCTGTGGGCTTTTGAAATCCCAAAGCCCACCCATAATAACATACCTCTTCCCACAAGGAAGACTAGGTGTGTCTTTGTTAAGGACTCGTGTCACTGCTCTAGGTGGGCTCTGGGCTCCATGGCTAGTGCTCAAGTGTGCCCGGCCGGCGAGGAGGAGAGGCCTCTCCTGGCTGCCTTCAGATCATGATGTACAACTCTCAACACCTCCTCCAGCATCAAGTTTGCCTGTATGCTACCTTCTTTCCTGCCTTGATGACAATGGACTGAACCTCTGAAATATAAGCCGCCCCAATTAAATGCTGTCCTTTGTAAGAGTTGCCTTGGTCATGGTGTCTGTTCACAGCAATAGAACCCTAACTAAGACCAAGCGTCTCACTAAGCAGCCCTGGAGCTGTTTGTAGCCTAAGCTGTTTTCAAGCTCTGGCTCTGCTGCTGAATTCTGGGATTGCAGGTGTTTACCACTCTTCTTGGTCACAGGACTGTTTTCAGCGTCTATTTGCCTGAAGACCCGTCACTGCCCCAAGTATTATAAAACACAGAGGAAGGACTCAGGAGTTAAAGCTCAGGAGAAAAACGACAGGGAGAGGAGATTAACTACAAAAGTCAGACACTTGCACACCTGTATAGTGTAAGTTTTGTAGTAATTAAAATACAAATACATGTTTTTGGCAACCTAAAATTTGTACAATGCAAATTTCATGTTTTAAGGTTTAGTGTTATTTTGTGTGTGTGTGTGTGTGTGTGTGTGTGTGTGTGTGTGTGTGTGTATGTGTGTGTGGTGGTGGTGGTTTGAATGAGAATGGCCCCCATAGGCTTATACATTTGAATACTTGGTCACCAGAGAACCAAACTGCTTGGGAAGGATTAGGGGGTGTGACCTTGTTGGAGGAGGTATGTTATTGTGGGTGTACTCAGGGTTTCAAAAGCCCACAGCAGGCTATAGTCTCTCTCTGCCTGTGGATCAGGGCATACTTCAAGACTATGCCTGTCTGCTCCCAGCCACCCAGCTGTGATGATCAGGGACTAATCACCTGAAGTGTAAGCAAGTCCCCAGTTAAATATTTTCTTTTTATAAGAGTTTGCCTTGATCAAGGTGTCTCCTTGCAGCAGCAACAGAACAGTGAGACAGTATGCGCCACATGTGTGGGTGCCCTCAGAGGCTTGAGGACTGTAATGGATGCCCTGGACTTAGTGTTATAGGTGGTTGTGAGCTATTCAATGTGGGGTCTCTGGACGGGCAGGAAATGCTCTTAAGTGCTCCAGCCCCAAGAAAAATATTATTTAAAAATAAATATTATTTGATAAGTAGGTTTGGTGAGGCACATTTATAACCTTAGTATGCAAGAGATATAAGTGAGATACTGACCAGAGGAAAAAAAAACCAGTGCATATAGTGAACAATTGTATACCAGCAGATACAGAATGATGTGTGAAGAGTCTGAACTAAAATTATAGGAAGTGTTGAGAGCTGAGGTGATTACTGAGAACACAGTGCTGAGAGCTGAGCTAAGTACTGAGAACACAGTGTTGAGAGTGCAGAGTGCTGAGGGAGCTGAGTAAACACTAAGAAGCACAGGCGCTTCAGGACTTGCCAGGGTCCAGTAAGATGCAAGGGTTTCATAGAGGAGATGGGGAACGCAGTGGAGAGAGAATGCTGTCACTGAAGACACTCAACTGTGTATCTGCAGAGGCCAGCACAGAGCCTGTGCAGCCACAGAGGTAGACGACCAGTGGACTGCCTGTCCTACCTGCACTTCCCCAAGGCGATCAAGCTGATCCTGCATCTGGTTCCTGGTAACAGTCACATCGTATTCTAACTTGTCATATTCTCTCCAGGCTCGTTCCAGCTCCTAAAATCACAATGTTCATCATTTTAAAGGAGACCCAAGCTTTAACAGTATTGTCAGTATGCTTAAAACCTCCCAAGATTTCATAAAACTATGTGGTCTATTTTGGGCAAGATAAAAATACCTTTGGGAGTTCTGGCGACTAAAGCCAAAAACATGGCAGGCAAGTGTTTTACTAAGTTACATCATCAGCACCAAAAACAGGAACTGTTGTAACCCACTCTCCTATACTGTTTCCTCTTTCTCAAGACTCTGTTCCTTCAGAGAAAGCACGTGGTGTTTTTTCAGAGTCAGCCTTATTTTATTTAATGTAATAACCTCCTCCAGTTCCAGTGTGTGCAAATGTCAGGATTTAATTTTTATGTCTGAAAAAAAAAATCCATGGTGTATATGCCATGTATGGGATTACATACACGTAGGCTGGTTCCAGTTCTTGGCTCTTGTGGCCGTCGGCCACTCAGCCCTGATCTGAGTCTCTATGGGGAGCCTAACATCCAGGCTATGGTGTACATCCTCAGCAGTGATGGAAAGAGGGCCCTCATCCTCCCCAGCGTTCGCTGTCCTTTGTTTTCTTGTAGTTTTGGTTGTGAGCCTCGCCTCTAACAGCTCAGCCATCTCTCCAGCCCATGTTTTCTTTAAAACACTTGTTTTTAGATTTATTTTTATGAGTATTTGCTTGCTTGCAGGTATGTGTGTGCACTGTCCGAGATGAACCTCCATGTGGCTGCTGAGAACCAAACCAAGTCTAGGTCCTCTGCACGAGAAGCAAGTACTTTTTGTTTTTTAAAGATGGGGTCTCTATGTAACTCTGGCTGTCCTGAATTCTCTAAGTGGATCAGGCTGGCCTCGAACTCACCCCGATCCACCTGCTGGGATTAGAGGTGTGTGCCACTATGCCCAGCAGTAAATGCTCTTAGCAGCTGAGCCATCTCTCTAGCTCCTCTATTTTCTTGATCATATCCATTCTCACTAAAGAGAGAGAGAATCTCAAAGTAGTTATAATTTGTATTGGCTAAGCCTGTTGAAAATGTCTTTATTGGCCATTTGTATTTCTTCTGTTTGGTTCTTTAACCCACTGTTTGACTTTGTCATCTTGCTATTTGGTCTTTTTCTAATTGATTGTTCCTCTAAATCAAATAGAAAAACGTCTATTGCAAATTCAGATTGTAAACTCTAGTTGAATTTTAGAACATGGCGGCACACATTTGAAATCCTTACATTTGGGAGGTGGAGGCAGGAGGATAATGTAATCTTCTGCTATACAAGGAGTTGGAGGCCGCCTAAGGTAAGTGTAACCCTGATTGAAAATGAAAATAACAATGAAAGTATTTCTTTAAGCAAGTTTTATAGTGAATTCATATTTATTTTTTTAAATTTTTCCCCATTTTTGTAGGGGCTGGAGGGATGGCTCAGCCATTAAGAACACTGGCTGCTGTTCTTCCAGAGGTCCTGAGTTCAATTCCCAGCAACCACATGGTGGCTCACAACCATCTGTAATGGGATCTGATGCCCTCTACTGGCCTGCAGGCATACATGCAGATAGAGCACTCAGACATAAAGTAAATAGATAAATCTTACAAAACAAAAAATTTTTTTAAAAGTTTTTTGTTGTTGTTGTTTGTTTGTTTGTTTTACTTCACCTGTTCGTATGTGTAAATGCCTACAGAGACCAGCAAAGTGGGCTACATACCTTGGGTCTAGATTTCCAGGCAGTTCTGAGCTGCCTGATGTGGGCGCTGAGCCAAACTGAGGTCCTCAGGAAGAACAGCAGTAATGCTCCCAACCACTGAGACATCGCTCTAGCATTTGAATTCCCTTCCCTCCTTCCCTCCCTCCCTTCCTCCCTCTCCTTCTTTCTTCCTCCTACAACCCTCTTTCTCTGAGACAGGGTCTTGCTATGTAACCTTAGCTGGACTTGATCTTGCAGCTTCCTGTCTCAGCTTCCAGAGTGCTGTGATTATAAGTATGTGTCTCACAGCATACCTAGTTTATATTGAAAAAAATAAAAAACTCTGGCCATGGCAACACGACTGTGATCCCTGATACTCGGAAGGCTGAGTTAGAAGCAAGGACTACCTGGTAACTCCTTAAGATCTTGTTTAAAAGGTAGTTCTAGAAATAGGGAGCTGTAGGGTGCTTGCTAGGTATACGCAGGGACTTGGTCAATCCCAGGAGAAAAGGGCAGAGATAAAACGATGAAGGTTGTCTAACTGTGTGAAGATTACCCTCATTACTGGTTTTAGCAGACTTTTATGTGAATACAGAAATTAGTTTCCTATAATAAAATTTTCTGTAGCAATTTTATATTCAGAAAGCAGAGGCAGGTGGAACTTTATGTGAGTTCAAGACCAGCCTGGTCTACAGAGAGAGTTCTAGGACAGCCAGGATTACACAGAGAAACCCCATCTCATATTCACATTTTATTTATATACTTATTTATTTGTGTGTATGCAATGTGGAGGTCAGAGGACAATTTTGGGAATCATTGCTCTCCTTCCATCATGGAGGTTTTACTGTTCAAACCCAGATCATCAGGGAACAAACACTTTCGTAGGCTATGCCATCTTGCTCGGTTTTTTTTTTGCTTGACCTGTTCTTGTAATTTATATACATCAAAGGAACAGAAAACATAAGCATAGGACCCCAGAAGGCTCCAGGAGGGAAAATGAGGCTTGGAACCTCAAGGGGCAGCAGAAGCCAGGCAAAGGCAGTGCCTAATTCCCTTGTGCAAGTAAAGTATTTAAAGTCACAGGATATAATGGCCTAAACCTTTAATCTCAGCACTTAGGAGGCAGAGGCCTTGTCTAAAAGGGGAGAGGAACACCAGACAAAACTCAGTGGTTAACAGTGCTTGTCGCTTCTGCAGAGGACCTGAGCTCGGTTCCCAGCAGCCATCTGGGCGACTCACACACACGTAAATAAAAGTAAATCTTAAAAAAAGAACAAAAACCAAAGCCCAAACAAACCAAGAATTCAGAGCAGGATTCTAACCATAGAAAAAGGCCGACCTTGGTTTGTATGTCTTAAACACAAGTATATCAACAAGAATGAAGAATAAAATCTCACGGTGTAGCACAGGCTGCACTTAAACCTCTAGTAACCCTTCTGCCTTGGACTCCCGAGGGTTAGTCTTACAGGAGATGCGACACCAAGTTTGGCTGAACATCCCTTGTGATAGCAAGAATAAAGACAGCCCCCCCAAAAGCATAAAGACAACCTCCTTTCTCTCTCTCTATTTATATATAGTTTGTTTGCTTTTTGTTTTTTTTGAGATACAGTCTCACTTTGTAGCTCCAGTTGACCTCAAATTAATTCACAGACATTTGCCTGCCCCTATCTCGAGAGTGCTAGGACTAAGGGCATGTGCCACCATGCCCAGTTTAATGAGGTTTGTGTTTTTTGGAGACAGGGTGTGGCCACTAATCATGGCTCTCTAAGTGTTGGGATCATCAGGGTATAATACCATGCCTGGCTGTACCACTGACCAAGTGGCCACGCCTCTTTTTCTTTAAGACAGGTTCTTACTAAGTTGCCATGCTGACCCTGAACTCATTCCACTCTCAGGCAGGTCTTGAACTTGGTGATTATCCTGCTTCAGTCTCCTAGTACTGTACCCCAGGCCCTGATCCAGGTGGCCTCTGAGAACTCAGTGCACTCACAGCAGTGGCTCGGGAGAGTTCGCGGCACGTGCTCAGCAGTCCATTCTGCAGGTCATCCCTCTGCAACACCACAGTTTGAATGGCAGCTGGGTTATCTGCATTCATCTCTATCTCTTGGCTGGCTGACAGCAAGGCTTGCTCAAGCGTGTACTGTGGTAATAAAGAGGGCTACACTTAATGCTCTGCATCAGCGAGTTAGTTCATATAACTGGCTACCCATGTCCTCACAAGCAGCACAGGCAGCAACATCAACTGTAGAGAGTAAAGGTAATCGCCCTACTTTCTCCTTGTGCAGCTGCTGCAGCTTCTCCTCCAGGGCACGGACCACTTTATCCTGTTCACACAATCTGCTTAATTTGGCCTAGAAGAGAAGATATGTTTTGTTAGCAATTTAAAGTCTTTCCTTTAACCAGGGGAAGGGAGCTACTTAAAATATCCATGGACTATCTGGTTGAACTTTAAACGATTTAATTAATTCTTTTAATTGAAAAAATATTTTATATACCATATTCTGATCACATTTTCTCCTTTTAGAACATTTTTATTTCAATCAGAACCACCAAAAGAGCGAGCTTTTGGGGCAGGGGGTGTGGCATGAGTCCTTGATCTCTGGAGGTGGAGGCAGGTAGATTTCGAGTTACAGCCCACTCTATATAGTGAAATGCTGAGTCAAAAAGGAAAAATAAATAAATAAAAATGAGGTAAGAGCAATCAAACACTTTGATGTTTTTCCTTTTCTTTGGCTCTTGGGATAAAAGCCAGAGTCTCAGGAATGCTATGCAGATGCTCAACCTCCAAACAATAGTCCTACCTGGGTAAAGCGTTTGGTTTGTTTGCTTATGTACTGGAGACAAAGTTGTCTTCTGTAGTTCAGGCTGTCCTGGAACTTCCTCAAATCTGACTGCCTTAGCTTTGCTGGGATTACAGGAATGTACCAACATGATTCCTGGCTTTATTTTTTTTTAATTCTTAGTAATAGTTGTGCATAATAGCACATGCCTTTAAATTTAGTGTCTGAGAGCCAGAGACAGGAAGATCTGTTTGATTTCAAAGCCAACCTGGTCTAAAAGTGAGTTCTGGGGGCCAGAAATACTTACATCAATATCTACTTCTTCAGATCTGTATTTGTATAATGTGCCTCTACATTCATCTTGTGACAGCTATAAGAAAAAAATGCCATAAAGCAATTTAAAAAATCCTATTTAAGTAATATATTCAGTCTATAGCAAATACTTTAAATTTTGGTCAAAATGACGGTATGCCAAGCGTGATTTTAATAATTTTTATACTTGTAGAAATTTAATTCAAGCACAAACCATCATAAAAGTAAAGAAAACATTTAGCAGTAATACAGTACACAAGATACACGAGAGCAGTGCCAAGGCAAGCTTCTCAAATCATCAACTGGCCAAACAAAATTAATAGAGCACCTTCCATTTTCCACTGTAAAGACGAACATTATTTTGATGGAAAACGGACAAACACAACCATAGCAGCTGCACTGAATAAATGTTTGCATCAGCATATCCAGGGAAAGCCTCTGTTACAGTGCACAGTGTGTGCACTCAAGCCAACACAGCACAACCGCATTAACGAGACCTAGAACACACCATGTACATATATGTAATATAAACACACATACACAATAGAGACTTATCTTGTTCTTCTGTCTTAAGAACTAAAAAATAATGAGGAAAAGGGCAGGTTTAATTGCAACGAGGAAATCATTTGAAACCTCATAAAACCAAAAGCCTATGCTTTAAGTTATGAATAAACAAACTGCAGAAGAGGTTTGTATGGTCGGCTGACAGCCTGTGCTGTAGGACACTGTCAATTGATTATTTCTGTAGTGCTGGGGACTGAACCCAAAGCCTCATGCAATAGCATCAAGCTCTCGCAGCGGAGCACGTGACACCCCAGCCTTGTAAGGGATCCATCATTCTTGCATGCAGCGAAACCTCTTTTAATGCTCTCCTAACTGCCCTTCAGTCACACAGGTCCTCATTCTGACTGTGCTTACCAAGAGCTCCACAGCCATCTCAGTCAGACACCCAGAGCATACCACAGCCTCTGCGGGCCGCACTTCACTCTCTCCCTTGTCTTTTGGTTTTATATTGACTGCTAGACAGCAACAAAGACACATTAGGCAAAATTGAGCTGGAGCTTATTGTGTGTTTACTAGATGGAACATTTTCCCTCATTGTTGGTTCCGATTATATACGCCCCAATATGATCTAGTTTGGGGAGCTGAATTTTATATACACACATACAGATCTACAAGAATATGTTTGTTATGTGTCCTCTCTGTAAAGATACAGAGCGTGACTGTTACAGCTTTAAAACAGCTGAGAATACTAAATGGATCTGGAAATGTGCAGAGCAGAAGGTTAAAAACTCAAGCATTCCAAACACACAAGTAAATCCTGTAATTACACACTTCATCTTATGACTTTACTTCTCATACCTCATGCAAATGAACCATGACTATTTAAGTATGCAGAGTGACCATTAGACCTTGAGGTTTTACAGAAATGAACAGTACATGAAAAATGAATTTGATGGTAAAAAAGTCATCTACTATTGTAGGTAAGGACCAGCCAATAGCATCCCCACGAAAGTGTTACTCTGGACTAAAGCACCTGGATGCAAAGAAGCATTTCCACTCTTCCCTGGAAGAGGGACAAAGAGTGAGTTTCAAACTGGAAAAGGCCCAAATTCGGTTTTACACTTACAAGGACTGAAAGGCGCAAAGCCTGTGCTATTGAGATGCTCTAATACACTTCACTTCATATTTAAAGTTAAATGCAAAGCAGCTTTACTAGACCATGGCATGTGTACGCTGCTAGCAGACTGGTCTGGGTTAAAAACAGGAGCTGCACCATGTGCTCAAAGATTGAAGAAAAGAACACTGGTCTACTGAAGGGCTTTATGGTGACGGTCTGGGATCCTGCTGTGCTGTTTTTATTTAGAGTCATTTAAAACTCATTTTCATACCAGTTGCCATAGTATGAAAAGTGTCCACTGAACAGTTACTAACCTTTTGACAGGACCTTGTGATGTAGCCCTGGCTGGCCCAGAACGTACACTTATCCTCCCTAGTGCTGAGATTACAGGTATGTGTCAGCATGCCCAGCTGTTCCAGCTTTTGAGTGATGTCTTTATGGTTGGGCAAATTTATGGGATACTTGTAGTCACTGGCTATTTAAAAAATTATTTTAATGTATGTGAATGTGCCATGTACACACAAGTGCCCAAGGAGTCCAGAGGAGTATTGGATTCCCAGGAGTTGGTGTTACGTACAAGTGCTTGTAAGCCACCCTATGAGGATGCTGGCAACTGAAATTTGGTCCTCTAGAAGAGCTACAAGTGCTCTTAACCCCTGAGCCATCTCTCTAGCAAGCCCACACCTTTTTTGAGACACTGTCTCACAAAGACTTGAGTGGACTCAAACTTGTGTCTATGTAGCCAACGGTGACTGTGAACTCCTGATATGCAGGCCTCTACCTCCCAAATGCTGGCATTATAATAGTATAGTACTCCACAGTAATGTTATCATGCTCTCCTAAAACACTGACGACCCTCAAATCAAAATCATGTCCCCCAAGCACCCTTCTTTTGTGTTCGTGAGGACAGCCTTTCTCCTCCTGTCATGTGGGACCCAGGGGTCCAGCTCAGGCTGTTAGGTTTGGTGGCAAGAGCCTTTATCGCCATTTATCTGGCTGGCCTGTCTTTCAGGGCTGCAGCCGAGCCTCTCGTGTTGTCTCCTGGTTTCATGTCTCCTGTCCCTCCGCTCGGCTGTGCTGGGATGGAACCCCGAATCCCCTAGAGCTGATAAGTGCTAAGCTTTAGTCTTCTAATGTTGGCTTCTTTTTCCCTCTTTCACTAAAACTGGCTTGGCATTAATGAAAAATTAAATTATGTTAATTAATATTCAATTTTTAGTGCTGGGCACAGTAGGAATGTCTTAACCCCAGTACTCAAGAGGCAGAGGGAGGTGGATCTTTGAGGCTAGCCTGGTCAATATAGTGAATTCCAGGCAAGCCAGAGCTACAGGGTGAATGGTGAGATCCTGTCAAAAAAAAAAAAAAAAAAAAAAAAGGAAAAAGCAAAAAAAACCCTTCCCAACAAATAAAACCCAAAACTAAAACGAGCAAACAACAATAACAAAACCAACCATACAAAAACATGTAACAAAACTCAGCCTTTAAAATCCCTTGTGTTTGTGATATCTCTCTCGTGAATGTATATACATATATATGTATGCACACCCCAAAATAATTTTGTATTAATAGGAAAAAATTTAAATTGTATGTTTTATGTGTGTGTGTGTGCACACACACATGCATGTACACTCACACGTGTGAACATGTGAGTGCAAATGTCAGGAAAGGACATTCAATCTCCACATTTGGGCTCTGGCAAGCAAACTCAGTCCCCTTCAAGAGCAGTATGCACTTGTAAACACTGAGCCAGCTCCAATTTCAGCTTTCTTTTTTCACCCCCCACACCCCCTCCAATCCCCTCTGGTGATAATCTTACTTTGCAGCCCAAGCTGGCCTTGAATTCGTACCAGATCTTCTACTTTACCTTCCCAAGTGCCTGGGATTATAGGTGTGAAACAAGTCTGGCTTTGGAATTACTTTTTAAAATTTTTTAAATTTTTTTATTTTTTATTTATTTTTTATTTTTTAAATTTTTTTTTAGGAATTACTTTTTGATAATGTATTATCCAATGAGCTAAAAATAAAGTGAGCTGGAGTTGGTAGAGTGCGTATCTAGCATTCATGAAGGTCTTAGCTCAAACCCTGTACCAAACAAAAATGGGCAGAGTAATAGATGCCTGCAATCCCAGCACTGCTGGGGGAGAGGCAGGAGGATCACTACTAGTTCAGAATCACCTTGATTCGGTTCCTGGATGGCCTGATGTTCAGCAGCCAGCCAGGTATGGGCCAAATCTTCAATCCCAGCATTGAGGAGGCAGGGAGATAGAGATATCTGAGTCCAGGGTAGCATGGTTATATAGTGAATTCCAGGCCAGTATGGGCTGCACAGTAAACAAAACAACGAACAAAACAGGAAAAGAAAAACACTCATAAAACCACCAACCAAAAGCCCACCAACAGCCGGGCAGTGGTGGCATATGCCTTTAATCCCAGCACTTGGGAGGCAGAGGCAGGCGGATTTCTGAGTTCGAGGTCAGTCTGGTCTACAGAGTGAGTTCCAGGACAGCGGCTACACAGAGAAACCCTGCCTGGAAAGAAACCAAAAACCAAAAACCAAAACCAAAACCAAAACAAAACAAAGAACAAAAAACAAAAAAGAAAAACCCACCAACAAACTACTCAAGCAAACTATGCTGAAAGGTGTACAGGCATTAGCTGGTATGTATCTTTCAGCACTATTCATTAGGTGAGAAGCTTCACTAACAGTCACCATATTATAAACCTGTAGTAGAAGGAGTGTGGTATATTCGTACTGTCAGTCAGTAGAATAACAGATGAATTCAAGAGATTTCAAAAACCCTTGATTGTAGGGGCTAGGAAGCCAGTTCAGCAAGAGCACTGGCTATTCTTTCAGAGGACTGAGATTCCATCCTGTCTACTCCAGGGGATTTGACTTCCTCAGGCACTGGTTCCATGTGTAGTGCAACACATAAAACGATAAAATAAAAACTTCATACTTGTTTACTATTAAACTTTAGATCTTTTCAGTCAATTCAGAGAAAACCCATTGTCTAGGTGGGGTTTCAGGAAGCTACCTAAGACAATATACAAATTAAGGTGTTTGCAGCCAGGCTTGGTGGCTCATGCGTACAGTACAGTCTCATCACTTACGGGGAAACTGGACCCAGTCTCAAAACCAAGCCACTGTGGCATGAGATGGCCCAGTGGGTGAAGCGCTTGCCTGAGCCCGTGGACCTCAGCTGGATCCCGGATGCCAGAGTAGAGAAGGAGGGAATGGTTCTAACAAGCTTCCCTCAGACTGCCACATGTGCCACAGAGGGTCATGCACACATGTACACGTACACAGAAAGGTAAGATGTCACTTCCATTTTCTTAAAGTAAAGCTGTTTAACTTTAAATATTTAGTATTTTGATTATCTCTTGAAAATTAAAGATGGTTCAGTCATTAAACACACTTCAAACATTTTGAAATCTGGGCCCCAGAGGCCTCATCTCTCGGCATCCTGACTAAAGCAGACTCCAGAGATGGAGGCAGGCGCCTGGACCTTTCTGGCTAGTGCAAGCTCAGAAGCTTCCTTTTATTCGATGCTTCTCACGTTTAAATTAGGATCTACATTCATTTTTCATGTGAGTTAATTCTTTCCTCTTCATTATGTTTTAAGAATATTCTAACAGGCCATTGCCCAGAGGGCTGGAGGGTGCTGGAGTGGGAGGGAGAAGCCGATGCCGTGAACACAGAGAGAGCCAGGAACATTTAGACCATGGATAAATAATAACTGGGAACAATGGAAACAGGTGACTTCTTTTGCAGATCTGCAGGTTATCAAGATTCCTGAATCAAAGCCTACTAACTCCCCAACACCTTGTGAGTTAAAGAAATAGGGTATGCAGATTACCCTGGTGGATACATAGGAATGATAATCCAGGAGAACCAACAGCCCCACTGTGTTACAATTTGGCTAGGTTCTAGTCCATCAATACAAAAACCTTGCAATCACCTCCCACATAAATGAAATGTACTAACATTGGAGCAGGAGAGATTTGGAGGGCTGGCTTAAAAGGAAACAGTTTTACGAATCCTTCTTCCTGCAATCCATTTATAATGCCTTCAGAGTTAATGCAGGGAAACCTAGTAACTCCTGCTAAGTGTACTGCAGACCTCCAAGTATCTATTAACCACATGATGTACACAGAAGCTTTAGGAGGATGCACACTTAATATTCAAGGGCAAGTGCTAAGCGAAGCCATGCTAAGGGCACCACAGCATCTTGGAGCATGGATGAAGTGTGGTTCCCAAACAAACAAACAAAAGGTAAAAACACTGATGTCATGAGATCTGAGGAGAGACAAGGCTGTCACTGAGGGTTTGCAGATGACAATGCGGTGTCATTCAGAGTCCAAGACCTTACTTGTTGGTACAGTTGTGGTCTTAGCGCCGAGTTCTCAATCATTGTGTGAACCATGGTGATAATAGGTTCATTTTCTTTCATCTATTTCAAATCAGGAGGAGCATACAGCAAACATCAGTTTACAGCACAGGTAGATTGGAAAGACGACACTGTAAATATATCCTCTACTTTAGTATCTTCCTAACAGTGCACTTGCTTACATTTCACCCCATGGTTGCACAGACTTAATGTATACCAACAATTAAGCAAGGATCTAAAGCTGTAAAATACATCAAAGGTGATAAAATAAACTGTACTGACCATACTGTGCGACAACTGCATTTTTACCTTAATCAATATATCCAATTAACAGCTACTTTTACATGTTAGATGATAAAGCATTAATATACAAAAGAATCTAAACTTTCTAGAGGGGGACAGTCTGTGAATTCAGAAGGAGAAAAATGATAATTGTTTAATTTTATTCAGTAATAAGACGGACATGAATCGCAGTTCTTTATAAGGCTAGTCAGAAAACAGTTGAAGTTCTGTAAGGATATTACAATTTTATAATACCCAATGTCTTTATCACTTAGGTAACATTTTATTAAAATTAAGTCTTGATAGATATTTTCATAACCCTTGTATTTTCTTACAGTATAATGGCATATGTAGAATCACTCAAGGACATTTAAAATAAAACTTATTGAGCAAGTTCTCAGTAAGTCTCCTTAGCTCCTCCCATGGTAGGGTGAAAGCATGATGCTATTTCATTATTGCTTTTAGGAAAGCAGAGTTTCGTGCAGCAGGCTTTGCAGTTAGCTAAGCATTCAAAGGACAAGCATTCTTAGACCAGAGGAAACGGCTGACAGGCCTGCTGTTTATCATTGCACCTTGTGGTTTTCATCATCGACATGCTAGAAAACACGGATTTCTGTTCCCCCAGGGTTTAAGGTGTGCTTGGTCCACTGCATTGGCAAAGCACATGATGCTCCTGTACTAGAGGTCATGAAAACCTGACTGCAGCCCTGCAACCAGACTTCACTTTCATCTCTGTAGCCAATCAATGACCAGTCACCTTATAGTAGGATAGATGACAAAGCCTTTCAATGCACAGGAAAATTAATTTTTCAATCAAAGAGTCTATTTAGAGTAGTGGTCCCTCACCCATGTACACACTAGGCACAATTCCCAGGCAACTCTTGTGTAACCCGAGGATCTCTGTGTAGACAGAATGATCCAGTCACAGGGCAGACTGCTCTAAAACGCCCTTGGCCAGAATGACTGTCATTGTCCTGAGGATACTACTTTTTGCTTTTAGTGTTTCTGTCAGACATGAGAGCTACAGATGGAAAGTTTACTTTTTGAAATGTCAGGCCTATGCTGGAGAACGAAAACATTTTATTAGAACTCCAGAAAGCAGCACTCCATGGACCTTACGTACCCTGTATGTGAGAACGCACCAGCGCTCATGGACCTTATGTACCCTGTATGTGAGAACACATCCAGCGCTCATGGGCCTTATGAGAATGCACCCAGAGCTCAACTACCCTGCCCGTGAGAACCCACCCAGTGCTTATATATGCAAACACAGCCTCAGGGTAGTGGTAGCCAGTCTTAGGGTAGCCCTAAGACTAATTCTCCTGGGTAATTCTCCTATGAACTGTGAATAAGTTTCTGAGTTTCTGTTCATTTGTCAATATTTAATGTGGTGAGGCCAAGGGAACCTGTGGTTGTCATTCTCTGTCACTCTTTGCTCTCACCTTGGCACCATTTCCAAAGGTAAACGTCTTGCAAATAAGCCTTCCTTCCGTCAAGGAAGGTCACACTACAAGCTCTGCTTTCTAACAGACACAGAAAGAACATAGTAACTAGCAGAGAACTGAGATGAACTCATAGCTGAATGTAAGGGAAAGGAGCTTCGTGGTTAAGGTTAAGACAGGTGAAACAGGTATCGACAAGGACCAGATCAATCAGTCACAATCACTACAACCATGAAGGCACTGGACAGGCCTGGTTAAGACACCAGAGGACTGACAAGTGGGTATTAAGTCTATACTCAGAATTCTAATGAACCTGATGTCTAGTTAGTTTTCTTAGAATCTTGCCTCCATGATGTCCTATTCTATTCAAGAACTATCTGGGCTTCAACTTCCAAGCTCAAATGCTGGAGACGGGAGGACAGCAAGGGGAAGGGAGAGGGTGAAAGGGAAAGAGGGGGTGGGGTGGGGAGAAAGGAGAGGGGAGGAAACATAGTGGAAGGAGGGGAAACTAAAACCTTCCATCCTATGGGAAAGCTCTTTAAACAGAGGTGAACAACTCAGAGCAGCTTGAGGAAGTCTCCTGAACTGACCAGATTTACCGGACCCTTCCCTGCCAGTATAAACAATAAAGGGTGAGAGTCTCTCGGAGATGCCAATGTGCAAAAGCCTCTCTGAGCTGTGTGGATGAAACAGAAACAAGTTGAGCTGCCTGGAAGAGGTTTAGACCAGCGGAGGGAGGTGTCTGGAAAGGATACTCTCCAACCTGCTGAGCTGCCTCAAGGCTGTGCAGTGAGCTCCAGGTTCCACGATTTTGTGAGATGTCACCCAAGCTGGGGTGATGCAGCTGTCTTTGAGTCATTTCTGTTCCTGGAAGTAACCCCTCTCCTACATTCTTCTAAGTAACAATGCAACTTATTGACTCATCAAGTTGGTGGTATCTTTCAGTGTTGCAGCTCTGAAGGGAAAGGTTTCCCCAACAGAAGTGCTGCAGCTCTGAAAGGAATGGTATTCTGGCAAGAGGGAGCCAAGAGATCCTGAAAGGCCATACTGTGTAAACCTCATGCAAGACATTTATTGGGAAAGATACAGGAGGACGACTGCCTCTGCTTGGGTGAAAAGTAGCAGGGAACTGAGTAGGAGGCAGGCTTTATATATATAGGGTTGATGGGGGGGGGGAACAGAGGGGAGGAGATTGGTGGATTTTCATAACCCAGAAGTGAGCTTAGACATTTTACCCTATATATTATCCATACTTTCTATACTTTAGTCTGTCATAGGCTCCAAAGGGACCAAGAGAGAAAGGAGGAGAGGAAAAAGGAGGGAGAGGGTTAGCAAAGGAGGGGGAAGGGAGGGATGGAGTAGTAAAGATCTCCCCCCCCCATAAAACAAACAACAAAAAACGGACTGTGGGAGAATCAAAGTCTGCTTGACCATATGAGACCACGTGCCAATCAAAAGAAGAAGAAAAAGAGGAAAGAGACGGAGAGAAGAAAAATTAAGAGTAGCCATGAGGTTCGATTCCCAGCATCCACAAGGTAGCCCATAACCATCTATCAACCCAGTTCCCAGGGATACAATGATGCTCTCTGGGACCTCCTTGGGCACCAAACACAAATGTGCTGTGCCTACGTACATGCAGGTGAAACACACGTAAAGTAAAAATAGAAGAGAAACTCACAGTATGCAAAGTGACTTTCTTACCTCCTTCCTAAACTATTTAAGCACCTCTTTAGAACATGGGCCACTAAAACAGGGTAGGATCCATTTAGTCCCTGACTTCATCCCTGCTGCCTGGCCCTCCCCGGGCTGCTCTGTCTTCTCCTCGAATGCTATCCTGTTATTACCATCTACCTAGAAGTGCAAGAGAATGAGAAACATCCACCTCTTCAATGCTCTTCATAACTAACAGGGAAGTCACAAAGCAAAGGGGGAAAGAAGCAAAGGAGAAGAGCTCAGTGAAAGGAAGGGGCGGCACTGATGGCACCCAAAGCACTATGGGAAAGAGGGAATGAAACTGGGAGGGAGGAGTGTTGTAGGGAACCTGGGGGAGTAGACATGATTAAAATACAACATAAACATGTATGGAATTCTCAAAGAATAAACAAAATATCATCAAAAATATAGACTTGAAGTAGTTGACTAGCTACTTAAACATCTGTGACTACAGAATAAAGCAGAAATCCCACCACATTGTGCACAGCTACTGCTGTTTATGTTTCGCTTCCGTGAGACAGGGTCTAAGTCTGTGCTGCAGCAGGCCTACAACGCACGATTTGTGCCTCCCACGGCCCCGTCACTTGGAGCCTCCTGAGTGCTGGGATTAAAGGCATGCACCACCACACCCCGTGCTAACCGGGTTTATAAGACACTTCAGTAATCACTTGTCCTGAGAGGTGGCAATACGAAACCATGCTCTCGTGCTCAAGCTGTGAGGACCAGAAGTCGGTCTTCAGCCTGAGTGTGTGACGAGCCGGTCTCCTGCTTGCTTCATCTGCTGCAGCATGCCAGTGGCAGCAGGGGAGAGATAGCTCTCAGGGTATCTCCTGGTTCTAGATTCCATGAATAATGTTAGAAATGAACAGAATTTCAATGAATGAAGGTTTTCCTGTGGGTGACTGTGGCACCTACAGAAGGCCAGAGGAAGGCTGCATCAACTGCTTTTACTTAATGTTGTGAGTGAGAGGCTGAGGGGGGGCGGGGAGGGAGAGTCAGTCAGCACACGAATGCCTCTGACTTTGAAATTTACCCAGAGCATCAGCCTCTGATCTGCTGTCTAATTTGTGGTTCTATAAAACTGATGAGTCAATCTATAAATCCTGGACTCCTATTAATGCCTGCAAAAACAACAGACCTGATCAGCTCAAACAGGTTACTAGCAGGAACATGAAAGACAGCAGGAAAGGTTTGAGCTGAGTGAGAAGTTCCACTAAACTATAATTATAATTATTTTTATATTACTGTACAGTACAGCTATACTTAGATACAATGCATAGTGCAGTTCAAAAAATAATAATTTCAATACATTGCTACCAACAATTTTTAAATGTATGTAAGAAGAGACTGTTTTACATAACCTTTTGTGGGTATACGCACATCTAAGTCAGGGGTCAGTGTGTTAGTTTCTCAGGAGCCCCATGGTTTTTGCTTTCTCTTTCTGGAGACCCAGTGGGACCTGAGGCCTGCTGGTTTTGCTAGACTGGCTGACCAGACTGCTCCAGGGATCGGCTGTCTCTGCCACACCAGTGCTGGGATTGTAGGTGTGCACCACTCTGCTGGGCTCTTGTGTGGACCCTGGGGATGGCCTACACCCTTTCACAGCAAGCATTGTACTGAAGAGCCATCTGCCCAGTTCCAAGGTAACTCAAAGGTTATACACACATAGATACAGATGAACTACTGTTTGTCAAAGTTTTACATTCTAATTGTTATCTAACTTGGCCAAATTCTCACTATCAGAAGTAGTATATTTAAATGCAAAGTATCATTCACAACATCCATTTCTATAATTATTCCCATTATCATAAAATTTTAAAGTTGGGCATGGTAGTGCACACTTTTTATTTTTTTGTTTTGTTCTTTTGTTTTTCAAAACACGGTTTCTCTGTGTAGCCCTGGCTGTCCTGGAACTCAATCTGTAGACCAGGCTGGCCTCGAACTCAAAAATCTGCCTGCCTCTGCCTCCCAAGTGCTGGGATTAAAGGCATGCGCCACCACTGCCCGGCAGATCATAAATTTTAAAAATGGAAACAATGTAATTATTGGAATCTGAGAACAAGGCACATGACTTGACAACTCTGCTGACAGCCCATGACAACCAGCATTCATTCCACTGCATTAGAACGCTAAGCGTTTTAGAAGCCATCCAGTGGGGGTGGCACTTGTGTGGCACAGCAGCATGTCTAGAGACCAGTGAGGGCCTGAGATGGGATCTGTGCGGTTCTAGAAAACCGGTAAAGGACTGTAAATCCATCTTGGTGGTGGCTTCAACACCACACTTATCTGACTGGGAGCTCCCTAAGTTTGTCCCTGTGACTGCACCACAGTCTTCACTGAGATTACCAGGAATCACAGCAAGCCATTGGGCTTATTCCAAAGATTCTAGGTAACTTCAGATTCCTTCACGCTTTCACTACTGCTTTTTAAAGCCAATGCTTGTATTTTCCCACAGGTTCTCAGAATGTTTGTTTCCTAATTTACTAGTCAGGTAAGGTTTCTTTGAGACAAGGTCTTGTTCTGTAACTCAGGTTAGTCTTCAAATTTTGACCTTCCTGCTTCTGGACTGCTGGGAGCATGGGCGTATGCAGCTGTGCCAGGTACTCTAGTTTACAGAATAAAGGAAACCTAAGGACAGTCTATTCCTTAGAGACCCCAGGAGCTTTTTTAGAATGAGGTATCTTTATTATACTGCTTTCAAAGTTCATGTGAGAGACATGACTGAGTCTCACCAGTCTAGTCTCTGCAGTGAAGACCTGAACGTGGATAACAAAATGCTGATTTCTGAAGCATCCCAATAGCAAAATCATGGCAAAACCGAGTGGGAATGTACATTACCTTCTAAGAAAAGTGTGCTTCTTTAAAATTAGGGTAACTGAATATGTCTGCAAAGGGCTTTCCTGGCATAAAATCTCTCTTTAAATAGAAATAATTTATAAAGCTGAATTTACCATTTTCTTTCAAAGATGTAAGCATCTGTCTTACAACATTTCCTGTAGGAACTATATTTGATAAAACATTCAAATCTACGCATTTCAAGGCAAGTCAAAATAAGGCTTAGCTTGATCTTTATTAAAGAATTAATTTGTTAGCAGAAATTATGTCTGATAAGATACCAAGGCCCACTAAATATTAACAGTGTTTAACAATCCTTGTTTGTTGGTGCTTTTCACTTCTTGAGGTGTGTTTGCCTTTCCGACACAGGGTCTCAGTTTATCCCCATGGTAACTGCTCACTAGCCATCACCCCCCTTGGCCACCCACCATGAGGTAATGGGGAGAATCACAGGGCACTGAGACAAGCCCTGTGTACTTGGCAAGGACCAACCCTGGGAGGAGACAGCACCCAGGCAATTGGAAGCCCATTCCAGCCACCCTGAAGCTCTCCTTAGGAACCCAGCACACTACACAGGCTCTCCTCCCACTGCCAATAGGACCTCCACAGTGTTCATTCCTTCACTGCTCAGCCCAAGCTCAGACACACCTCAGTATGTAAGTGTTTTCATGAGATACAAGGAAAGAAACGGGATATAGCTGATCCAGTGCTCATACCTTATTGGCCCTCACAGAGGCCTTTTTTGGTCAGGGCTCTTTACCATTTCTTAAAGAAATCATGCAATTAATTAAAGTGACTGAATGAAGTATCTAAGAAGCCAGAAAAATTGTACTATAAATGGTAAGTTCTAACTGGTGTCATAATAAGAAAATTCTACAAACCCCACCTGATGATCCAAATATATGGTGTTCCTTTGGAGATGATGTGAAAGAATTTCATTCTAGTAGCCATCAATCAAGGAAGGAGGGATAGAGAGCAAATTGTCAAAAGGTCAGTCGGCAATAAGAAAAACAGGCAGTTATTACAGAGCAACCCCATAGCACACAGCCCCCACATACATGCTCTGTCAGGGTGCAGACGCATACTCAGCATGTAAATCACAGACACTGAGCTATTCAGTAGGAAAACACTTGCAATGGCTTTAGCAGATTTAGAAGATTTCCATGCCAGTCCTTTTCTGTGGTATAGTTCTCCCTTCTCATATAAACAGAGGCTATTAACCCTTTGAGAGATTTCAGACTGGCCTCCAACTCCCTGATCCTGTACTCAATCCTGAGTGCTGGGATCACAGGTGTGCAGCTGAGAAATATTTTTATGTCTTCATTTTTTCTCATAAGAAAAAAGGCTTATAATGAATTTTCAACTTCCTGCTTTATTTGGAAACCTAAGCTTTCAGTACCTGTTTTGTCAGATGTAGAAGTCCAGCAGAACTATCTTGAGACCTCAGTGTAGCCCCCTCCCCTTTCCTCCCAAACAGTTGAGTTGAAGGGTAAGAAGAGGACACTCATTGAATTTTCTCAATTATACATTGTGTAAGTAAGCTGAATTCTCAAAGGGTCAATAGGAGACTGTGACGTTCCTGAGGTGATGGTACAGGCTCATGCGCAACACCAGGGACACAGAATGCACTGATGATTGATGATGCCAGACACATACATCTCCATAGCTGACCTTTGGGCTGTGGGCCTCAAGTTTCAGCTGCATGAGCTGTGCTAAGGTATGCTCCCGGATACTACTCAGCTCTGCCTGCTGCCGTCTCAGCTTTATTAGCAGCAGCGTAAGCTCCTCTGGCTGAAGGAGTACAATTTAAGAATCCAAACAGTGGAAAACAGATTAATTGTTGTCTTAAGTGACAGACATTAAACCAAGATTTCTTGGCAAGTTTCCTCTTACGGTTGGCATCATAGAGCCTAGGCTCTATGATGATAGGTCCTACATAAATGCATAGACATCTAGAGAGACAGAAGGAATAGTGTTACTTTACAGCAAAACAGCAGGACATTCAGAACTCATGAGCGTATTTCATCGTCAAGAATAAAAATGCACAAAACCACCATAGAGTTTAGCACAGAGAACTGTTAAGTTGCTCATTAAAGATGTCATCAGAGTATTAAAATTATACCTAAGACTCTTCTGGCGACAGAACAGTATTAGCCCACCCAACACCATTTCAAAGAACAAGTAAATCAAAAGAATTACATTTCAGAAATCAAAAACTTGGGTATCATTTCTGAATCCCAAGATTCGGTATGTAAGGTCACTTGCATTTTGTAATGCTACCTACCAATAGTTTCCACAGCATTTTAAAAATGATTAAGATGCCATTTTTTAAAGGAGAAAGAAAGGAAAACAGATATTGCTATTAGTGTTCCCCAACCCCTGCACACATTCCCTGGAAACACTGGAGACTCTGATTCCCCAGTGGCAATACAAATCCCGGGGAGGAGAGCGTTCAACAGCGGGTGAGCTTCTCACCATCTGTATGGGGTCCTACAGCAGCAGATGGACAGCTGCTTCTCAGAGCTTTGTTTACAAAGTGTAAGGGGTGGGAAAAGGACTCTGCTCCCAAATGTCTGGGCCTGGGCCCTGCTAGCTCTCTGTCTACACGCATGTTTATGTTGGCTCTTCTGTTCACATGCTGTGCCTCTCCATTTTCTATACCATAAAGTGCTTTTGGAGACCCACGGCATTCCCACTGTTGCCTTCAGACAGGCAGAGCATCACAGAAGGAAGCTACACCTCCTATTAGCTCCTCAGATGAAGGTAGGCACAAAGACAAGGCAGGAGGCTTTTATAATTAGCAGTCAACAGTGGTTAGTACATGTGATGTCAAGCTACAGTGAGTGAACCCTCCCTGACCCCCCCCCCAAAAAAAAAAAAAACCCCAAACCAAACAAAATCCAAAAGGCCAGCTTTTGTTCTGAAGCCACCTTGTGACTACAGGACTTTGGGACAGGCTTTATCTCCTGATCACCTTGTCCAGCTCTTGAGGTCTTTCCAGAGATGTGGGTACATAAGGACTGCCATATTTTCTTCTTTCTTTTTGGTAGAATAGGATATTCTGAACCTCAGGCAGATTTCTGACAGAAAATCCAAGGAAGTTTGTGTATGGACCAAAATGATGCGGGAATTTTCAAAAGCACAGAAAGCTGTAAGTTAACTGTATATTCATTCACATGTTGAGGTCAAATAGAGGCATTATTGGCTGGGAGAAGGTTGGGGGTGATGGTAAATAGGTTTGATCCTGAATAGCCACTAGAGGGAGCAAAATGGAAGAGAAACTAGCAGACAGCTAGTAGCATTCTGCTGCCTGCTTCTGTCACATTGATAATCTGCTGCTTAACAGTTCTTGGTTTTTTAACAACCTAGTATTTAATGGTTTTTGGTTTTAAATAAAATATATTTACAATCTTTGAGAAACTGAGATCCCTTTAAATCAGGAGCAATTTCCTTATATCTAAATGTATAAGATGAAATACAGATGAGTTTGTTTTGATTGCTGTAGAAGAGAATTTTAAATAATAATGAACAATCCTATGGGTGTTAAATCCCATTCTCAAACAATAGGACAATCTACTGACAATGGAGTCAGGTCCCAGAGAAAAGACTCCAGCAGGATTCATGCACCTGTAACCTCAGTACTCCAGAGGCTAGGGCAGGAGGATTGTTAGATGGAGACCTTGCCTAAAAGCAAAGGCAAAAACAAAAACAAACAAAACAAAACAACAATAACAATAAAAAACAAATGACAAAAAAACCAAAAGCCCCCAAAAACTAAGCCAAAGCAAAGTCATGTATTTTCTTTGATTTGAAGAACTGATATAAAAAATATTTCTAAGTATAGATAATATTGACAACAAAATGAAAATAGTAAATATACTTGTGGTGTTTTTTCCTTCCATCCTGTATCTTAAGCTGGGCTCTAACTGGACTGACAGGACTAAAGGCATAAGCCTCCATTGCTGGCTGACTACTCTATAGTCTTTCTTTGGGTAAATACATAAATCAATGTGTTTTTTGACTCTAAAGTAGCTAATATATATTCAATTTCACAGAAAAGCCAAGTATGGTAGTATGTTCATGTAATCTCAACACGAAGAGGCCAAGAAAGAAGGAAGACTGAGCTCCAGGCTGGCCCGTGCTACATATCAAGACTTAGTTTTAGAATAAAACAAAAGCCACAGGCAAAATGTTTCAGAAGGCCTGCTGCAGCCACAGCTGCTTGCTGGACTTCACTCCTACGTCTGTGGGAGGTGTCTGTGTGGGACAGTGGTTCTCAGTCTTCCTAATGCTTCAACCCTTTAACATACATAGTTCCTCATGTTGTGGTGACCCCAACTATAAAATTATTTACATTACTTCTAGATGTAATTTTGCTGTTATGAATTGTAATGTAAACATGTGATCTACAACCCACAGGTTGAGAGTTGCTGAGACAGGGCCTGCTGAGCCTGAACGCGGCCCTGGGCATCTTAGGTAAGCATTCCCTACTGAGCTACTTGGGTTTTTTAAGATAAACAAAAACAAAACTATGTGGTCATGTATGCCATGGGGTCATATATGCTATGCAGTCATGGCTGGACTAACTCATAGCCATCCCTGTGCGCCACTGTGCCTGATTTTTATTTTGAAGAAAGAGGGAATAACAAATCAAAAATCCAGAGTTAAATAGTAAACTTTAAATGTGCTCCTTTATTTGGACATTTAGGGGAAGGCAGCCACAGAGACATCGACATGGCTATATAAGTCTATGTTCTCATGATGAATCTTTCTTAAAAAGCAGTTTTGTTTTCTTCTGTAGGTGATGTCACACTTGAAAAACCTATGTCAGCTTCATGTCTTTTGGGGCAGCAAACAAAGCAGGCATATGATAAGTAAGCTTATCACACTCACCGTTCTGCCTTGGAGGCTCTGAGGACTCACAGCCTGTAAAGTTAAGGCAGCTGGCATTGACCTTCTGTCAGGTACATAGACATGCTAGAAGAGAGAGACAACAGAATTCAGTGGGGACCTTTCTTTTGGAAGGGTGGTGTCCATATCATTGATGAATAATCTTATAATGTAAATTTACATTATGGAATACTAATTAAAATTGTCATTAGTTTTTATGAGAGAAATACCATCACTTCTTACTTGACTGAAATATTGATGCTACTGGTCAAAGTAATTCTATGAAGACTGGTCAGCTGCATGCAAACTCCTCGTTCTCAGGACACGTGTGTTTGCGTGGGCATTATTGTTTTGTGTTTCTGAGAGAACATCTCATTTGTAGCTCAGGCTGGCCTCACATTTATCTCCTCATCTACTGGTTTCCACTATGAAAGTGCTAGAATCACAGGCAAGATCTATTATACGTGGGCCCATATAAACACATCTTATATTCATTATTACCATTTATGTATAAGGTGTGCACACACAGCACATACATGGAGGTCAGAGGACGGCTCTGTGGCACTAGTTCTGTCCTCCCTCCTTTAGGTGGGTTCTGCAGACTGACCTCAGGTCACTAGGCTGGGACAGCCACATCTTTAACTACTGAGCCATTTCATTGGCCTGGCTTCAGAGTCTTAGAGAAAACTTAGTGATGGGAGTGGCACAGGCTGAGAGTTTCACAGATTTTCATTATTTGGCTGCTTTTTCATGCCTGCTTTTATATTCAGTCTGTTACAACAAGTCTTTATAGTTAAAGTATGTTACCAAATCCGCCTGTGGCATCTGTAAGTTGGTGAGGGGTAGGTACACTGGGCAGCTCATGTGGGTGGGTGTAGATATTCATATCCAATCTGTAGCTAAGCTCAAAACAAAGTGGTGTTCTCTTAAAGCTGACGTCCTCTAGTCTACCGCACTTTCACCTTTGGCTGTGTGTAGTCTGGTAATAAAAGAGTTCATCTGCAGAGTACTGGCTCAGCACGTCATGCGATGTTCTCCAAGTTGAGATGTTTCAGTACAAAATACTGAAAGAGTGTGTTTGTTAACACCACATCAATCCTTCAGTCCTGGAAAGTCATCAAATTCAGTCTGTAAGACTGCAGTTTTGCCTGAAAATTCAGATCCCATCAGTGGTGACAAATGCTGTGATTTTTTTCCTCTTTGAAGTGATAGGTTCCATTTGGCTTTGGGAGAGGTCTACTAATTAACATGTCTGAATAGTGATCCTTGTCTGTAAGCCCAAAACTAAGCCTTCCTTCAAAATGCTACATTGGTCATTGTGTTTTATCATAGCAATAGAAAAATAAATAAACATGGTCCAAACTTATAATCTAAGGCGGAGACAGGACCATTTGGAGTTTGAAGCCAGCTTGGACAACTTACAGAGATCTTGCCTCAAAAGCATGAGAGACATACTTCAAATGTAAGTACTTGCCTCTATATATGAGGCTTACAGCACAAACAAACAAACAAACAAACAAACAAACCAAATGAATTGCTCCTGTGATCCAGAAGAATTGAAAGCTTAGATTCTATTACGAGATTCTAACAGCGTTTTAATTTTTAAGATGAAACTACCTGTTTTAAGAGAACAGCCTTGTTCTCTTGCCTCTAACTTAATTTAAAAGGTATATAAAAAGAAAATACAACAGCACCGAGCAATGAGTTAACACAAAGAGCACCTCACCTTAGGGTGATGAGGCCTGTGCCTGCGGTCTATCGTCACATCTCCTCTCTGGATTGGTGAGGACACTTCTGACCTGTATGTCCGCTGAGGGGAGAAGCCCTGGTAAGCAGTGGCTGAGCCATGGGAAGGTGATGTGGAGATGGAGTGCATTGTCTGGTCTGACACCTTCACCATGGCTTTTGGGCTGCTCAGGCAGCTGTGCCGAGGGAGGGTGCTCTGCTTGTGGTAAAACTGGCGCTGCTGCCACTCATACAGTTGCCACATGGTGTCATCTCTCATGGACCGCCGCTTCTCTTCTGCTCCAGGCCCTGTCTTCTCATGACCAGAAGGGGTGACACTGCAGATACTCTCAGGTCTGGTCTTGCTGTTTCTTGGGAGTGTTCGGTAACCTTCAGGGTAGCGGGCCAGAATCTGTGCTCGGTGGCTTGGCATATTTCTTGGCAATGTTTGATAAGAAATTATTCTAAAATTCAAAAGTTGTAAAAATGAAAGTTGTTGTAAAATGGAGAGAGACTTGCTTTTGCAATTTTACGTGACACTGTGTTTCTGGTTTTTCCTGTCACCTAACTCCGTCTCAGGCCTTATCTTTTAAAAGGACATAGTTCAGGGGCATGTGGAGTTGCTCAGCATGTGCAAGGCCCTAGGTTTGAACCTCAATACGTAACAAATAGAAAGAGGAGAAGGAAGGAAGGATTAGTCAGCCAACATGTTATATGAGGTGTAAATCACTAAAAACCGAAAGCTTTAGATGAACTTACATCTGGTAGGGTACTGCACAGATAGACTCCACAGCAACTACATGTGACTGCTAGTGACACACAGTGTTGTCGATGAGTGTAGAAGCATCTGCCCATTCCAGTGATAGCAAGAACAGTTAGGCCTTTAACCCTAGGACTTCATAAGCATGGGTAGGTGGATCTCTAAGTTTGAGGCCAACCTGGTTTGGATCAGTGAGACCCTTTCTGTCTTATAAAACAAACAACCCCACCCCCAACAATCAACTCCACGCCCTCTCCCCCAAACAAAGGAAAAAATCCAATTTCCAAGATATTAATAAATAAAATTTAAAGAAACTATTCAAGAACTAATCTTAAGCATTCATCTTTAACTCTGCAACTAGTTAGATAGTAAGGCCCTGCTTGCAAAAAAACAAAAAACAACCAACCCCCCCCAAAAAAAACCCACAAAAAACAAAAAAACCGTTAAGATTGAATTTCAAGTGTTCATCATAGCCTAATATTCTGTGGTGCATACATTTGTATCCTAAGACAAAGTTAATGTAATCCAAAACCCAGGGCTATGGGAAATGTGGGCTGCAACAGTGGCTTCCCGCACACCTCCAGGGCTCTAACGGCTGAACCTCTCACCACAGGTACGACTGGCCTCTCCTGCACACTGCACCTGCTTTCACTGCCTCCTGTGTTAGCTGTCTGCAGATGCCGGTCACTTCAAGAAGTGGGTGGAACCTGACCTGCAGGCTACTTTTCTAAACTCCTAAAGAGACTTTATGTGTTAATAAGCATGTGGAGTTAGCCTGTATTTCTTGTGCACCATTTTCACGCCTAGTGCAGGCAGAGGAGAAAAGAGGGCATCGGACCCTCTGGAGCTAGAGTTACAGAGGGCTGTGAGCCATCAAGTGAGCACTGGGAACAGAACGTTGGTCCTGTGGAAGAGCAGTCAGTGTTCTCAGTTGCTGAGGCACCGACAGGCTCTCCAGCCCCTACTTTACTACTCTTAATAATCTTAATCTTTGGCTGATAAACTGGAAGCCAAAGATTTTTTTTTTAAATATGTGTGTGTCCGTCTGTGTGAGTGAATGTCATGTGTGTGCAGAGCACATACAAGGAGGCCAGAAGAGTCAAATCCACTGCACTTGGAGTTACACACAGTCGCGAGCCACCCAATGCGGGTTTTGGGAATTGAACCTGGGTCTTCCAGAAAAGCAGCAAGTACTTATAACCGCCGAGCTGTCTCTGGCTCTCCCAGAGCTCTCCGACACAGTCTTGTTACTGCAGGAGTGCATCAATGCCGCTCCAGCAGACTGACAGCTGACCTGTTCACTCTGGAGAAGCAGCAGGTCTAAGGAAGCCTGGGCTGTACAGGACCTTCCAACAACAACAACAAAGCCCACAAAGTCCTTGAACAGATCTTACTGTGACCTAGTGTAAGGACTGGGTGCATGTTTGGCTATGAGGTACACTACAAACTCAGTTCCTACTGGTATGTAAAATGATATTACTGTTATTCAATGAGAAGCTCTCTTTAGGAGGAATATACCTTCTCTTTGTGACTATGGAAAATACTGTAACATAGAGGGAAAGTCAGATTAGGAACAACTGGGAAGGAAGGCATGCATACCTGCAATCCCAGCACTTGGGGGATTCAGGCAGTTGGATCTCTGTGAGTTCAAGGCCAGTGTGGTCTGCATAGCAAGTTCCAGGCCACCCAGGTTATCATATCCATATTCTGTTAATGTCTGGCATTATAGGAAGAGTTTGTGAATGAAAATGTCTACTAGCAATTTCCAGACATTTACATATAAATGAAAAAATTATCCCTTTTTCAAAAGACCTGCTAAAGACATATATGTTGTGCATGAAACTTCATCTGTCATAGTGAATTAACTGAAACTAAAGCCATCAGGGGCTGGAGAGATGATTCAGCAGTTGAGTGCATGCTGCTCTTCCAGGATCCACATCAGGTGCCTCACGCCGACGTCAACCTCCGGCCTCCTGGGCACCCCCACACCCATGATACTCATAGCCACAGATGCAAGTTAAAACAAGAACTAACAAAGTCTAGGAAGCAGTGACCCCGGAAGGCTGGGACCCTCGTGTGTTCCTGCTGTCTAGTAGTGCCCGTGAGTTCTTCAGCCACTGTGCGTTCCTGACTAAGCGAGAGCGGATCATGAAGCTGTCTAGAGTCTAAGGTCACATTACTCACTACATTCAAACAATGTCTGATCCCTTCTGTCATCTCTCCTGAACAGTAAAGATCTCCATCATTCTGGTTCCTCTTTCAGGCTTGTGCAATGTTGTCAGCGATAGTTCCCCAAGTGAGAGGAACAGTCTCCTGTGACTAGAGCGGGAGTTCCATTAGCTGTGGTTTTCTCTCCTGTTGCACACCCAACCCTCACCTCCCAATAGATTTCCCTCCAACTTCTCTTTGATAAGATAAAAGACAGAAATCAGGGTCAAAGATGAAGAGCAGGCAGCCCCACACTCATGTATTCAGGAGGCATGGCTGCCAGGGGAGCTGATTCTATCCAAGACTCCAGTCTGGCATTGGAGAACTCTACCTCAGGTTGTTTCCACCTGAGAGACTAACTCTAAAGCAACTTAACCACCATACTTTGCTTTAGAAAATTAAGAAAGTTAAGTCATAAATTTAAGAAGCCAACACTACAGAAGTACAGAGTGCCACCATGGACATGTACCTGCATGAGAAGGGACATGTATTGCCAGACTAGAAGACGGCAGACGACCTACACACTAAGAGCAAACCGAAACTCGGGAGTGACGGAGCTGTCAGTCTCTGAGGCTGCACTAGCACGTGAGCTGCTGCATCTACTCTGCCTGCCCGGCCTCTCGTGTTATTAACAGCAGTGTCCCATCAACGTGGATAATGGACACAACTTGGAAAGGTTCTTCTGTCCTCTTTGAAACTTTGGGAGACTTTTAATAGAAAAATAAGTTATTAACCAGTAAATTCATTTTTTTTTGTCTCCTACACATTCTAGCTTTAGAAGACCTGCTTTTCAGAAGTACAATTTACTCCAGTGATTTCTGTCCCAAAGAAATTTACATGAAGCCAAGTGTGAATGACTGTGAAGCAAAGGGTGAGCTTAGGGAGCCCACTCAGCAGTGGCGGTTGTGATCTGCCCCGGGGACAATCAAGGCTCCTCACTCACAAAGACACTGCAGCTCCTTCAGAGGTGCAGGGACCGACATTAAAGCACCACGGCTTCCTACTAGGGTCTCAGTAATTAAAGAAAGCTTTTCAGAAAGGGAAAAAAAATCAGTTATTTCATGAATTACGATGCTTCTTTTCACTAGTAAAAGTCTGCAAATGTTTTTTGGGGAGGTTTATTTAGAACCGTACATGATACATTTCAAAGATTCAAAGTGGCCTTGAGGCATTTGCAAAGAATGTGACACTTTAAGTACTCTGGGGACTGACAACACTGTGAACCTGAGGAGAAGAATGAAGACAGAGCCCTTGTCCAAGCAATCGGACAAGCCTTCAGGAGGCTGCATGCAGAAGAAAGGATAGAAGGCCCTTCCAGGGGCTCACACTTACTGACACTTCATACGGGAAAACATACATTCCAGACGCCTGCTACCCTCTCCATACTTTTAAACTCAAGAAAGAAATGTTTTATTTGAGGGACTGATTTTTCTTTGAAGTGAGATTTAAGTTGAGAGGAAGCAACTTGGCAGCCTTCCAGTCTGAATTGTGTCCTGAATTTGACCTTTAGTCCCCAAACCTTTTTGCCCTCAGAACTGTTTCCTGTTTTTCTATCTCATCAAAAAGCACTGATTTATTTTCCTACTGACAATATATCAGCTGATTGTCCAATAGTTAAATTCCATTTTCTCATCCAGTCATTAAGTCGTTTGCTTACCTATGACTGTGATCACTATGAAAGTGACACTAGTATCCCACTGTTCTTTAATGTGTAATTCCCTGATAATTGTGTATCTGAGCATTTAGTCATACGTTTCCCCCTCTAAAAACACTGGCAACAATCAGACAGTGTATGCCACACCCTAGAACACACACACACCATGGACATGCAACTTGCAATTGTGACACCATCCTGGAGGCCAGGTACAGACGTACAGTCTTTAATCTCAGCAATACTGAGACAGAGGCGGGGGGATCTTGGCGTTCCTGCCCAGGCCAGTCAGAAGCACATGGTGAGGCCATTTCAAAAATGAGCAATTTCAAGTACTTCAATGAATTCCCCATTACAGCTCAACCACTGTGTTGTACAAAAGTCTCTACAACATACTGAGTAAAGTCAGTGTTACTCACATCTCTCTCGTGTGCAAACCCTAAAAGTGAGCACCCAGGATGCGGGAGATGGGTGAGCAGCACCTTACAGGGGATGTGCACTTGCAGCCTTGGGCAAGCTAACAAGCCCAGCCCAACAAGGCTTTAGAGCCATCTTCCTGAAGATAAGCTTCTGGTACTGCAGGTCAGCCATTGTACCTGAACAGAGCTGGGACACAGTCCCACACCTCACAAGTTTCAGGAGTCAACCAAAATATCATTCAAGTCATGATCTCTGTTCTCTGTTCCTTACAAGTTCCAATGACAGTTACGTCACATAGAGATCTGCACGAAAATCATCACACACTTGTACCACGGTCTATGTCATCAATATAAAGCATGTAAGGGAACTTGGAAAGTCCATTTAAAATAAAACAAACTTTCTCTAAGAATTTGTGTTTTAAGAAAAATTACAGTCAGACAGTGGTGATGCATACCTTTAATCCCAGGACTCAGGAAGCAGAAGCAGATGGATCTCTGAGTTTGAGTCTAGCCTCTATAAAGAGAGTTCCAAGACAGCCAGGGCTACACAGAGAAACCCTGTCTCAACCCCTCCCCCCATTCTCACTTTCCCTACCCCCACTCCCCCCCAAAAAATAAAATGATTTTTATGAATCTGAACAAAAAATACTTGTAGAAATGTAAAGTCTGTTGTCTTGTGAGGGCTGGGATCAAATCCATGCTTTGTGCATACCAGGCAAGCGCTCTACCACTGCACTGTGTCCCTAGCTGTAAAATTTACTTCACAATTTGTATTTCTGTTTTAGTGTTTTCCAATGGGTCTCGGTGTATAGCTCTGGCTGGCCCACTCCTAACTATGAAGTAACCCAGCCTGGCTGTGAACTCAGAGACATTGAAACTGTCTCAAAACAGAACAAGCTTTTTATTGAAATGGGCCTACTCCTCAGCATATACTCCTGATAATCTCTGCAAACTCTGCCATTTCTTGTTTCTCAAATGTTTGTTCTCTGAGATTCCCCTCTCCTTTTATTAAAATGAAGACAGGGTCTCACTGTGTGGCTGGCCGGCCTCCAACCACAGGAGTGTTAGGACTAGAGAAAGGCATGGACCATCACACCTGGCTCGTGCAGGTTTTCCTTAGAACCCTCCTTTTGTCCCAGTCTCCCATGAGGTGAATGTATTCACTTTCACAATTTTAACCACTTCAGACACACCGTGCTCAAGGGTAGACTGCCCTCTGAAGATGGAGACTCACAGGCAGAGCCAGGCCCTCTCCTTTCCAGACTTCAAACATGAACATTCTCTAAAGCTTTGGGTTACAATCTAAGATTTATAGGTCTTTCTTCCTCTCCCTTTTTGTGGTCTAGGAATCAAACCTGAGGTACTCAAGGCACCTTGCGGTGCCTTGTTTTGAGACAAGGTTTCACTGTGTAGCTCTGGCTGACCTGATCCCCCTGCCTCTATTCCCAAATCCTGGAGTTACAGGTGTGTGCTACCACACCTGGTTCCCAGATTTCTTCAGTCTATGAGGATGCAGAAGCTGCCATTGGAAGAGAGATTAGGGGTAAAGGCAGAAGGGTGGAGGCCTCTTCTCTTCCTAAAGCTCAGCTCTCCTCCAGCTTCTGCCTATCATTCTGGGCCAGGAAGGACGGCTCTTTACCAAAGCTAGGCTATCCATAGAAACGAGAAACAGAAAACACTTACATCTGATTACCATGAACAAGGTAAGTGTGAAATCTAAACATACTTCAAACCAGTACTGCAACTGAAGCCAACCTGCCCCACCACGTATCAGAGAAAGCAGGCTGGTGATGCCAGGAACTTACCCTCTGGGCTCTTCTTCAAGACCCCGTCCTTTCTGGACTTTAATCCACTGTTCCAGCTGTTGCATTGAATTCGTTCTCTGAATGACTCGATCAGCCTCTGTGGCTAGGGGCCCTGCATTTGGGTGACTCCCGCCCCGGACATCTGCCAAGCTGACATTCACTGCTTTGCCGTCAGAACTATTCACATTGATGGGTCTGTAGTGCACATTTTGAGGTGGGCAGGCAGGCCCACTTTCATATTCTGATGGCAGGGAGTTCAACTTTACACTGTTAATTTTTGTTAATGGTCTATCTTGCCCATCCTTCTGAAATCCGTATCTTTCAGCTTCTAAGGCCCTTTTTTCTTCAATTTTGCTTATTTCCTTATTCTTCTGATTGTTTTGGACCTCAGGTCTAATGAGAACTCTGTGGTTGGGAATGTTATTGGTTTCTTTAGTTGATGTACTTTCAGTTGTAATCTTGTCCACTCTGAAAGCAGAGGAGAAAAACATAGTAGGTAGATGGAACAGGTGTCTATCATACCTTAAGCTCAACCTAGGACACTAACTTTCATGAGAACAAGCAACAAAGTAACAGTCAGAGCACAAGCTGTGGCAGAGCCTCAGGGTTGTGGCATTATCATGCAGGCTGGTACTAGAATACAGGATAATACTGCTAGGCAAAAGCCACTGAGACAAATGCAATGTGCCTCTGTCTGTTGAAATCTCCAAACACAGTAAATGCTGTTTCTTACCATTAATGGTTAAGCCACAGCCCACTTAAAGCAGCCAGCAATTGAAATAACAATGTGGCTCTCAGTCATGAAGGTCAGCTCATCATGAGACAATCATGGGTCTGGCTGAGGAAGCTGCTGCAACAGGAAATTACAGTCTGATGCCACCAAAGAGCTGACCTGAATGACTAACTCTTGCTTGCATGCAAGAGGACCTGTGTATAGAGTAATGTCACCATGCAGCCCAGGTTGGCCTCAGCCTCAGCTTCTCAGGAGCTACAGTTGCTGACATTATAGGTAGGAGATATCAGACCCAGAGAGCACAGTTTAGGAGTTCCAGGGCCAAGCTGCTCATGCTCAGTGGGTAGCTATTTTTCTTTCCTTTTTAAATAAAAAAAATGGTCTCACTATGTAGGCCTGGCTAGGCTGGAACTCAGAGACATCTGTCTGCTTCTGCCTAGGATTAAAGGCACGGACCACCAAGCCCAGTTCCAATGGGCATGTTTAGGCAAGGTTTAGAAGCTTACAGTGTGAGCTTTTTGGTAAATAGAGTACCACCTTCAGCAATGTCAGAAGACTGTCATGAGAACCAAATGATAATTGCATGGCCTATACTGCCTTTACTGTTGGTTAACTGTGTTTCTGGGCTGCTTGAGTTCACTATACAGTTTCTGATGATATGCTGTATTTCTGAGCCAATCATATCTAGGCTTTTATAAAATCCAGCTGAGTGTCTGAGCCCACATGAACTTGTCAAGATCACTCCATTCATCATGAACTCACAGATGTGGCCTGCCTCCTGTATTTCAGCACACCGTGGTACTACTGAGATCCCAAGGGCGGCACTGTTAAGTTCTGTGACATGGAGAACATACATATCACATGCATGTAGCCACACTCAAAGCTACGTGAAGAAATGTAGATTCTATAGATGCTCTGGAATGGGGCTCTAGCAAGAGTCAAAGATAAGTGCCTTCTCTCAGAGTGAAATCACACAATGCAGAGACATAAGTCACACTCCTAGATCAGATACAACAGCAGACACAAAGTGGCGGGCTGCGGGGGTAGGGTGGGGTGGTTCATAATGACAGTCTGTGGGACTTCTTCCCTTCAAAGAGGAAATCGCTAGGAAACTGACACCAAAAGTTCAATGAAGTCTGCAGGAAGGGGTTAACACTGAATGCTGAGTATCTTTAAAGTCCAATAAACTACAGCTACTGTTTTAAACTAGAATTGTAATGTTTTGTCCAAATATTTATCACTGAAGAAACATCAGCATGTAATGACTCTTTTTTAAATAGAACAAAACTGACTCAGAAAACCACAAGAACATAAACCACAAGACATGCGTCTGATTTAAGAAAGTAACAGCAAAGACACTGGAAATTAGCATGACTGATAAGAAAAATGGTAGGTTCTTCAAAATCAAGAAACAGAACTGCTACCTGAAGACAGGTATGGACACACACATACCTGTAACCCCAGTGCAGTAAGTAGGGCCAAGAGTTCAAGGCCATCCTTCAGTCTACACTGAGTTTGAGGCCAGCATGGGCTACATGAGATTCTGACTAAAAACCAAACCAAAGCAAAACAACCAACCAACAGACAAAAACATATACTAAAACAAAAAAGAATAAAAAAGGAATTATGATCTAGCAATCCTACCACTGGGTCCATCCAATTAGTATGTTGAGGAGATTCCTATACCAATAAGCTTATTGTAGCACAACAGACAATCTTCAGAAAAGCCAAGATATAGCAATGGATGGATAAAGAATTTGTAACACATGTGTGTTCGTGCATGCATGCACACAGACACACACAGACACACATGGGGGGAGGGGGGAGAGGGAAAGAGAGAGAAAGAGGGAGAGAACAGTCAAATGAATATCTCAGAAGTCATTATGTGAGTGAAATAAGTCTAATCCAGAAATATCATCCTCTCATTTCCATGTAGAATCTAGAATACTGACTGCCAAAAAACAGAACAGAGAGGTAGTTACCAGAGGCAGAGGAGGGATAGGGGAGGAGCGTGCAGAGAGAGTAGATAATTAGTACAGTTAAATAGAAGACATTTCTTCATTGTAACAGCACTGTAAGGCAACTATGGTTGATAATGATTTTTCAAATAACTAGTATAGGTTTTTAATAACCCCAGCTCTGCTATTTACTCCAATTGTATCATCGCACACTGTATGCATGTGAAATGTCCCACTTTATGTATAGGAACATGTGAAGTTACTGTATGTCAAGTGACAACAGAAACATTGGCTTGGAGGTTTAGTTTAGTCACAGAGATGGGTACATGCCTAGCATGAGAGATCATGGTTTAGATGCCTAGTGCACATACCGGGGGGTTGGGGGGGGAGACAGAGAGAGGGAGAGAGGGAGAGAGGGAGGGAGGGAGGGAGGGAGGGAGGGAGGGAGGGGGAAAGGGAGGGAGGGAGAGAGAGAGGGGGAGAGAGGGGGGGAGAGAAAGGACGGGAGGGAGGGAGGGAGGGAGGGAGGGAGGGAGGGAGGGAGGGAGGGAAAGAGGGGGAGAGAAAGGGAGGGACTGAGGGGGCAGCTAGGGAGAAAGTTCAGTGGTTCAGAGGACTTGTGGATCTCGCAGAGGACCCAGGTTCAATACCCAGCACCCACATGGAAGCTTTTAACTCTGTAATTCTAGTTCCAGGAGGATCTGATGCCTCCTCTGGCATCCACGAGCACCAGGGACATACACACCACACAGACACACATGTAGGTAAACACCCATAGTCTCTTTAAAGGTCAGAAAACACAGCGAGGCCATACAAGATGAAACTATGTGCACAGAGATGGAAATTATTAAGAGAAAGTATATTAGAACCAGATTTTAAGAATGTTAGCAACTATCTATGTACCAGGGCACTAAAACACTGCAGTTTCTGGGTGAAACCCTTTATGAATTTAGAAAGCTGAGCTTTAAACACGGGGCTATGGGGAGTGGGTGAAGGCTTGAGTCAATGTGGACTATCTGACATGAGCTGGCCATGTATGTCACTGACAAAGGCCTTCCTCTGGTTAAGCAAGACTCTTGATAGTGGGTGCAAGTAGGAGTCTTTATGAATGACTGAGCAGTATGTGCAAAAACTACCAAGTGCAACTCCTTCCTTGCAGATGTTTATGGACTGAGACCTCTTCCTGAGAGTTACTCTTCCCTTCTGTCCTGCACATAATAAACATGCCAAGGTTCTAGATTGATTCAGAAGTTGGTGCCACTTCATGAGTGGACACACTGGATATCAGCATTTCTGTATGTGTATTTTCTTCATTTCCTAGCTACCCTGGTGGGCTTTCTAGATCCAAGCCTTGCAGGACTCAGTCATGGATGTGTTAGGCCAAGGACGTAGCTTAGTGGCTGAATACTTATGTAACATAGAAGGGCTTAGGTTTGGTATCCAGCACCAAAAAAAATCTGCTTTCCCCAAACATGGTTATTTTATCTTCGAGGTGATATGCCCTGGTAACTGTCTTAAGTATTTGGTCCACAAAGCAAAGGAGTCCCACTACTTATATAGAACAAACAAAACATCTCACTGCATTTATGAAATGAAATATAAGAATAAGATACTTTCAATATTGAATGCGTCAACAAAATGGGGTAGGATATCAATTCCAACAGCTAAGAGTAGAAGAAAGTAGGCCAACTCATCCTCTAACAGCGAGCGACTGCTAACTCCAGGTTGAGCTTGGTGGCACTATTCAGTACTACTGGCTAACAGCAGAAAATGGCAACACAACTAGCTCTACATTGTTATAGGATAGAAACTAGTAGCTCATTCTTATCATCTCATATTATGAGTTGATAGATGTATCTTTTTTTTAATGTATATGGCCATTTTAGCCTGCATGTATATAGTGCCTTTTGGAGGCCAGAAGAGGGCGTCAGATCCCCTGAAACTGGAGTCCCAGATGGCCATGAGCAGCCCAGTGGGTGCTAGAAAGCAGACAGTGCTCTTAATCATGGAGCCATCTCTAACCCTACATTTTTATGTGTAGTTTTAATTAATTTATATTACTTTTTGGTCACAGATTTCATTGAACAGCCTAGGACTGGCCTGAACTCATGATTTCCTTGGTTCCATGCCTCTGGAGCTAAAATTTCAGGGGCGCACTACCACACCTGGCTCCAGTTTTTAGAATTGTAAATTCAACAAAAGAAAATGGAAATAAGTTAAAAATAAGAAAAATATAACATACTATAGAAACTACTTGAAAATAAAATACTCTATTAAAAAGAAAATTCCTAGAAGCTTTAAAGATAAATTTACTTAGATATCAATTATTTTAAGTACAGATGAAAGAGAAACCAGATTATAATCCATTGTTTTCCTCTCAACTTAGTACTGTATGTGGGTGTGTATGATCCATGTGAGCCCAAATGACTCTCTCATCCTAATTACTACCTATTATTGTTTTTTTTTTTTTGAGACAGGGTTTCTCTGCCTAGCCCTGACTGTCCTGAAGCTCACTCTGTAGATCAGGCTATCCTGAAACTTGGAGATCTGCCTTTCTTGTCTCCCAAGTGCTGGGATTAAAAATGTGTGCCACCACATGGGACTCTGTTACTTATTATCAGTGGGAGTATTTGCATGATATGTGTCACGTGTGGGAACATACATGTCACTCTGTGCATGTAGAAGTCAGAGGACAATGCTGTAGTCATTTCTTTTCCCAGTGGTTCTTTAGATTCAATTCAGGCCATCAGTTTTCTGAGACAAATACTTTTACCCACTTTGAACATTCACTCATCCTGGCTTTGAACACTCAACTATCTCACCTCCACCATCCAAGTGCTGGGATCAGATACTCAAGGACTAGGGCTATGGCTTGGTGGCTTGGCACTTGCCTAGCGTACATAAGGTCCTGAACATGATCTCCAGCACAGCCACCACCAACAAAAAAACATAGAACCTGTTTTATTTCCATGCTTGGGGACCTGGACAAGAATCTGGGGTTTAAAAGCAATAGTATAAATAGAACTAACATTGATGACACACACCTTTAATTCTAGTACTCAGGAGACAGAGGCAGGTGGATCTCTGTTTCAAGGCCAGCCTGGTCTACAGAGTGAGTTCTAAGACAGCCAGGGATGTACAGAGAAACTCTGTCTTGGGGGAGGGTTGGAGGTGTGTGTGGGGTACAAGTGTCTTCTAAAGGCTCAATTCAGTCCTTCAGACAAAATGTCAAAAGACTTAAAATATGCACTGAAGTAGTATGCTCAATGCCATGGGGCTTGATCTCTAAGTGGGGCACACACACACATACACACACACACACACAAAAGATGGAGAAAACCTTTAGATGTGCAAGTTAGCAGTTATATAAAATGTGAACTTTATCACTGACTGGAAATAGAATTTCAATTACATTATAAACCTTCAAATTATAGGAATTTTTAAGAAGTGTATTCCCCAGCACTTGGAAGGCATAGGCAGGTGTATCTGTATGTTCAAGGCCAATCTCGTGTACATACTGAGTTCTAGGACAGCAAGGACTACATAGGGAACCCTCTGCCCTGACTCAAAAGCGTATTCACTCAACCTCTTGTTGCAGTTTGTGAATGTACTTTCTCTGATTAAGTCTGTTGCCTTTGAGACAGGCTTTGTGACGTAGCACAGGCTGGCTTTGAGCTTGAGACTCTTCTGTGCAGAAATGCTTAGGCTGTAAGTGTGTACCTTGGGCCAGAGATAGCTCAGTGGATAAAGATGCTGAGTACAATCACTGGCACCCATGGAGAGAAAGGAAAAGAACTGACTCCTGAAAGCTGCCCTCTTGCCTCCACATAGACACTGTAGCATATGTGTATGTGTGTGTGCACGCACGCGTGCACACACACACACACACACACACACACACACACACACACACAGACAGATGCATGCACGCAAAATGGTGTGCCAGCAGGTCTAGTAGACTGATTCTCATTATAATGAGGAATATTCACATGACCTGTTATCTTCAAGCAGGGAAGAAAATAAACAACTCTAGGATTAGTTTTGGTCAGTACCACAGTATTAAAGGAAAGGTACAAGTCATCAAGAAGTATCTACATTTAGAAATTATTTAAATTTTCTGGAGTTATTAATAAAATAATTGGAATTAACAAGGAAATATTAACAAAAAGAAAACTCAGAATTTGTTTATTTATTTACTTCCCAAATACCAATACAATATACAAACACAGTGAAATTAACTGCATGAAATTAAATTCTATAACTTGGGATCTTTAAAAAAATAACACAAAACAAAAAAATCAGGCTCTTGTACGAAGCATGTTTCTTTAAGGTAATAGAAACACGTACTCACCGGAAATTAAAGGTGATTCTGTAAGAAGAAAGAACACTCGGTTTGAATGTGAGGATTCTACAGTCACCTTAGAGCAGTGACAGGTGAGAATGAGGCAAGGAGGAGGGGACAGAAGTGCAGGCGGGGTCCTCAGCTGACACAGCACCCCAGGCTGGCCCTGGGCAGCTGAGAGAACATGCAAGATGAAAGGCACTGAAGGCAGGAGTGAAACCGCTGTGGGGGGCACTGCTGCTCCCCACAGGACTGTACCTTTTCACAGGTTCTGTCTGCACCAGAGCAGCATCTAGCATGGCCTTCATCCACAGCTCCATCTCTTTTCCTGTATCGGTGCAGAAATAATAGGTCCGCATGTTTGGGTGGGCTGCCTGAGTGAAAACAACAGTGTCACTTTCCACGGTCTGGGTTTCTGAAAGAGAAAGGGGAAAAGTCCATCCTCGTGTCATCATTACTGTACTGTGAACGTCCACAGGCAGCACATTTGTCCTGTACAGAGGCATGACTTACAAAGAGGATCCACACTGACCTCAGTACAACACAGTATTATCCTCTTAATGGTCCTTCAATGGTGTGTACCTCTGTGGGTACAGACCTTACGCTCAGAGCACCTCTGCGGGCCCGCCCGCTCACTGGGCTCTCACCACTCTGATTTGGTGAGACCAACACTACTCACTCAAGGCCAGTGTTTCTAGCCAGGCATGGTACTTGGGAGCCTGAGGCATTAGTCTGAGGCCAGCTTGGACTACTTGGTGAATTCTAGTTCAACGTGATCCAGAGTGGAGACCCAGTCTCGTAAAGCAAAACAACACAACACAATACAAAAGTAGGGTATGCTTTAGAGCAATACAACGACAAAACTGAAAAACCACAGCAAGCATCCCCCCTCCCCCCGTGGTGGCAATGTCTTTAGTTTTAAAAGCAGACACTATCCTTGCTTTTCATAGATGCTTTATGGACACTTAGGAGTAAATGAGTCCAACAGCATTTCCTTTGAGCTTTTCTTTTTAGGTTTCCAAGTTAACATGCAAACGCCTGCAGTTTGCAAGGATGGAAAGGACCAGTATGGTCTTCTTTTTATCAGAAAAACAGAAGGAGAACAAGTAAAGGCACTGGCAAGCCTGCTACTGTGGGGAAGCACGGCAAGCCCATGGCAGATAATGAAAACAGGCTGTGGAGGGAGAGGGCTGACGGCAGGAATGAGCAGTCTCCACTCCATTTAAAAGTCCTCTGGTGCTTTCCCATTAGACGTTCAGACTTGGCCTCAGATTGGTGAGAGAGGGTGAAGCAGGCCCGGCCAAGCTCTGAGCTAGAGCTCCCCATCTGGCACCGCACCCTGCACGCCAATATCCTGCTGTCTGCTTCATCCCCAAGTCAGATTAGCTTCGCATCCTTAGAATACACACACAGTTCTTAGGCATCTCACCCATCTCTGTACCATCACAGATAACAAATCTCCACAGTGATGTCAGAGATCACTATGGAAACAGCCGAGACAAAGTTCAAGTCCTCTACTGTTATGATGATTAGCAATCCCTGGAATTTTGGACAAATGGATGAAGAACACCGCCCATATCTGTCCTCAGTGGAAGGAACTGGGCTGATGGCGAGAAGATCCTGCGCCTGCCCTGATACAACTCAACAAAGCCACCCCCACTCGTGAGTTCAGAAAGCGTGAAGTTCCTACTTACCATGCTGATAAGAGTAGACTCAACATCGAGAAATGCAGTCATACAGTAGCTCAGAATTTAGGGGAAATACCACAAAAGAAAAGTTGAAACAGTGATTACTATTGTTACAGACAAAAGACACGACAAATCAAACTAATATCCCAGAAAAACTATATCAAGTGCAATGTCCACTTTTATTGCTATTTTAACACTGCAGATTTTTAAAAAATTTTCTTTAACTGACTTCTCTTTTAGCTTCAAGGTTAATAATAATGCAACATACGTCTTAGAAAAAGTTACACACTAGATGGGATCTGAGCATTATGTACTTGAGAATCTCTTTGAGGCTATCCTAAAAAGTCTGTGAATGTCACACTGAAGAGCTGTCTCTTCCAACACTCTTCCCAGATATTTCATCTGACAAAATTCAAATAATAACTGAGAACAGAGATCACCAAGACATCTAGCCATAGCCATCCATGAAGCTCACTGTGCCAGGCTTCACAGAGAACATGTTAGCACGTGCTTCCTAAACGGACAGCATTCTCTGGCAAGGCAGTAATGTCACTAACCCATATGCTTTATGTTTAAATTTTATGTGTATGAGTGTTTTGCCTACATGTATGCCTTTGGCAGAAGAGGGCACTGGATTCTTTGGAACACCAGTTACAGACAGTTGTGAGTGCCATGTGGCACTGGAAATTAAACCCAGGTTCTCTAGAAGAGCACTAAGTGTTCTTAATCATTGAACCATCTCTCCAGGGCCACCAATACACTTGAAATGTACACATCGCGACTAGAAGTTCTTTTTTACAATAGTCTGTGGGTCAGTATCTGCTTTTTAAAGCTTCAAGCACTGCATGTGCATTTCCTTACCTTAAAAGCATATTTGCGATTGATGTGGTCCTCAGCAGTAAGCATGGCTATCTGAAAACTAGGCAGCAGGATGCTTCCCAAGATACCCTCCTCCTTCTCATCTGAAAGAAAAGTTAGTGTTGGTCAGGCTCTGTTCTTTGGTCAGTTTTGCCACTTGCCCCATGTTCCAACACACTCCATGCTCTAGTTGTTCACACTGCTCCCTGTCCTCCTGGACTGGCAAGTTTCATGAGGAGATTTAGAGAGGTGGGAGCAGGTGTCCAAGAACGTGCTAAGTAGATATGCTCACATGAACACGTATCCAACTATGCCATGAGAAGTGGACAGCCGCAGAGCTGTAGAGCTTTGCGCTTGCCCTTACTAGATGCTGAGATCCATAGTGAAACCAAGGGCTTCAGTGACGACCTCCAAAGCAAGCACATCAACTACACTGAGGACAATGACCCAACAGTCATCTCTCTATAGCCTTGGCTGTCCTGGAACTCACCCTGTAGATCAGGCTGCCTCAAATTCAAGAGTCCTGCCTGCCTCTGTCTCTTGAGCACTGGGATTGAACCCACTACTGTCTGGCTTTATGGTATGTTTTAAACATTTCCGTGGGTGGAAGCACTTGGTGCATGAGCTGAGTTCAAGCTCCAGGACCCAGGAAGAGAAAGACGAGAAGCGAATCTCATCAAGGTTCGCACATCTGCTGTAACATCGGCATGCCTATCCCCACACCACACACATAGGTCATTAATAAATAAAAACATGCACCTTTCAGAAGCAAAACCATTACAAAGAATTGGTATTCCTTTTGTTATAATTATTATAAAATTTTTATTTTAGAAAAAAACTAGGAATAGTAAACATTTTCTTGTTTTATTTTATACTCCACAAACTGTCAATAAATGTAATAAATGTACTGGAAAAGGAGGAATACAGACAACTATTCCCTCAGAGCGGGAAATTCAATGAGGAACATTACACAGTGAGCCTGGCACCAACTAAGACACAGAGCACCACCACTGATGCTGGCCAATGTCTAGAGACAAAATGAAATTTTATAGGTTTGGTAAATTCTGATTTAGCAGTATCCTTAACCACAGTTTCCTGGGCAGTGAACTGATGAAAACAATTCTAGTAACTGTATTTAGAAGGTTAATACACACATGTTATCACTTTGGTAGGTGACCACAGAACCTTGCCACACATATCTTGTATAATCCAAACAAATTTAAAATTTGCAAACAGAGAGGAGACCTTTGAGTAGAATGCAGGACTAGAAGCTGCCTGCATTTGATCCCATTAAGAAAAGTCATCTAAGACAGAATAGATACCAAAGAAGAAAAAAAGCTTTGACAGTTCACAGGAAAGAAGAAAACCGCCCCAGCTCCAGCTTGGGGCATGAAGTAGAAGCCTCACACAGTAGTGACAGCTCCTGAGTGGTCCTGGCAGCTTAAGTCTCAAGAGGCTGTGGAATATCAGATTCCCACGGAAAATCAAAAGAAATAACCCACCTCCAGGTTCTCTACATCATGACTCAGACACACAAGCAAGTTAGAGAGGCAGGACTCTTCCAAGAGATCACAATGGCACAGCCAAAACCAAGACAGTGACACAGGTAAACATGGGATGATTTCAAAGTTAGTGAAATTCATCTATGATTTCAAAGATGAAACAAGAAGTGGGTAAACTCATTTGATGCCTCAGGGAGGACAGTCAGTGATACAGAGAGAAAAATGAGGGGCCTGCAAGAAAAACTAAGAAGGAAAAGAAAGCGGGAAGCACCACCCGCCTTGGTCAAGCAGGAGAGAGTCATCAGGGACAGAGGATGTCAGCTTCTACAGCCAATCATCAATACTGAAAACTGAAGAAATGCCTGTGAGCACACGCCCAAGCTCCACAGCCACAGTCAGGAGGCCAAGCCTGCTCATCAGATGCATGGCTTCAAACTATTGGGATGACTGTCTCCTACTTTGCAGTCCAGTGTTAAAAGAGCTTCCCCTATGATGTCTTGTGCTGCACTGTGGCTTTAGGACCTGGGCCTTATATAGAGATGGTCTGTTTCATAAGCGGCTTAACAGTCCAGGTTCGTTCCTTTGCATGTGAGTATCCAGTTTCCTCAGTTTCGTGTACTAGGAGAGATGATCAATTTCTTCAGTGTCCTGAGTATCCTTGCCAAAATTTAATTGACTCTATTTGTTCAGTTTTATTTCTTGGCTATCAATTTTGTTCCAATGTTCTGTTTTTATGCCAGTATACTGCTATTTTGATTACTATAACCTCCTGATGTAAATTTAAATAAAAAAATGATTTTGCTAAAAAAAAAAATTCCATGAGGTAGGAATTGAGAAAGAGACAGCAGCAACAAAAAAACAAAAACAAACAAACAAACAAAAAACCAAACCAAGCCAAAACAAAAAGAAAACCAGAGAGAAACTAAGTATAGCAGAAAACTCTTGAAATCTAGAGAAAGAAAGGGATTTCCCACAAAAGCAGAATTTAGAGGAAAACTTTACTATGGCTTATTAACGGATAAGATGCTAAAAACACAAAGTAAAGGGGAAGTAGTTCTATCAGCTCTCCTACACATGTACGCTTATGAGAATAACACCAGCTTTCTAACAGTAGTCCTAAATGCAAGGAAAGCACAAAACATATATTCAAGTTGTGAAAGCTAGTCTATTGAGTGGTACAAATGTATCTTTCAAAACGATGCAGAATATGATGGGTTCAGTCAGCCTGAACCATCTTTGGCTCCATCAGGATCTGACAAGCTCATGTGACCTCTGTGGTCCACAGGCATACACATGATACACACATGAGCAAGCAAACATTCATACCCATAAAATAACTACACGTAAAATAACAACACTAAAACTGACGGAGGAAGGATATATCAAAACAAGCATATGCTAAGATATGTCATTTATGACCAGTAAGCCTGACTAAAGAGATGTGAAGGAATACTATAGACAGATGAAGAAGGAATACTATACATAGATGAAGAAGGAAGTCTTAACCCAAGAACAATAGGATACATTTCTTGAGAGAAATAAATGAACAAATAAAAGCTAGGAAGGAATCCATAATATGTAACAGTCAACCACCAATCTCCTAGTACAGTATTGGAGAAAGAAAAGAACAAACAACTGGACTGAATGAGATCCTTTTTCTGTTGTCTGCAGACAGAGTCAAAGAACTGAAATCAATCTATCAAGACAATGCAAGTTGAAAATAAGATAGTATAGCTCTTCTGATACTTGATAAAGTAGGAGTTCAATTAAAAATCAAAAGAGAAAAAGAAAGCCAATTCCATAGAACCAAGAAGAGATAACAGGGCTGGAGAGAGATGGCTCAATAGTCAAGAGCACTTGCTATGCTTGGAGAGGAGCCAGGTTTGGTTCCCAGCCCCGACGTGGCAGCTGACAACTGTCTGTAACTTCAGTTTCAGGGGATCTGATGCCCTCTTCTGTCTCCCTTGGGTACCAGGCCCACATCTGGTACACATGTAGGTAAAACTTCATATACATAAAAGCATGTGCATCTTAAAAACATAAAACCATATCAAATGTCACGGATGCAAATACTGAGAATCATAAAAGGTCCCAGGTCCGAACAGTGACTGGGTGATTACTGTCATGCTCCAATCAATATACCCAGCTCATATTGTGCAATTCATATGTGCAAAGAAAAGCCATAAATTCTTAGTAACGAGCTGGCAATCTAATCCCTCCTCCACTGTTGTTTAAGCTACCATGTGGGTGCTGGGAATTGAACCCAGGTCCTCTAGTGCTCTTAACCACTGAGCCATCTCTCCAGCCCCAACAACTCTAATTCTTAAGCGATACTTTCCAATCAGGTTTTAAAGGAGAGACTGTCCTTTAGAGAACAGTGTATCAGTACAACCTTCCACACGTTTGTCCCACAGGTACCACATTTGAAGCGTGACATAGAGAATTTACTGAACTTTCATGTTAAGGCTTTTATTAATTAGCTCAACATGGTAGTGTGAGCCTGCCACAGACCAGGAGAGGCTAGCCTAGGCACCACCATGAGAGTTTCTCCTAATAACTTACTAATTATAAGAAAAACAAGGAAGACTCTTTCATGGCCATCTAGGAGAACGAAGGGGCTTATTCACCCACTAATCCCTGCATTTCTTCAGTGTCGACAGTAAGCGCCTGGTTTTCACATAATCTTTTTCATGTTTTTAGGACATAATCATTGATTTTCAGTACTCAGACAAGGAAGGAAGTACAAATTCAAGACTAGCCTGGACTAAGCCAGACTATATATATATATATATGAATGAATGAGAGACTGTATATCACACACACACAATTTATATTTGTATTTTGTCTTTCATTTTGCAATCCACCAAAACAGCTCCGGACATCACCCTCACTTGTATAAAGTCACATCTATGTGTGTGAGTACTCTGTCACTGTCTTCAGACATACCAGAGGAGGGCACTAGATCCCATTACAGATGGTTGTGAATTAACACATGGTTACTGGAAATTGAACTCAGGACCTCTGGGAGAGCAGTCAGTGTTCTTAACTTCTGAGTCAAAGAACTTCTGGAGCAATTACCATCCCTGACCTCAAAATGTACTACAGAGCAATAGTGATTAAAAACTGCATGGTATTGGTACAGAGACAGGCAGGAAGATCAATGGAATAGAATTGAAGACCCAGAAATGAACTCATACACCTATGGTCACTTGATCTTTGACAAAGGAGCTAAAATCGTCCAATGGAAAAAGGACAGCATTTTCAACAAATGGTGCTGGTTCTACTGGAGGTCAGCATGTAGAAGAATGAAATCATTCTTATCTCCTTGTACAAAGCTCAAGTTCAAGTGAATCAAGGACCTTCACATAAAACCAGATACACGGGAACTAATAGAAGAGAAGGTGGGGAAGACCCTCGAATACCTAGGCACAGGGGAAAAGTTCCTGAACAGAACACCAATGGATTATGCTCTAAGATCAAGAATTGACAAATGGGACCGCATAAAATTTCAAAGCTTCTGTAAGGCAAAGGACACCGTCAACAGGACACAACGGCAACCAACAGACTGGAAAAAGATCTTTACCAACCCTACATCCGATAGAGGGCTAATATCCAATATATACTCCAGACAACCAAATAACCCTATTAAAAATGGTTACAGAGCTAAACAAAGAATTCTCAACTGAGGAAATTCAAATGGCTGAGAAGCACCTAAAGAAATGTTCAATATCCTTAGTCATCAGGGAAATGCAAATCAAAACAATCCTGAGATTGAACTTCACACCAGTTAGAATGGCTAAGATCAAAAACTCAGGTGATAACAGATGCTGGCAAGGATGTGGAGAAAGAGGAACACTCCTCCATTGTTGGTAGGATTGCAAGCTGGTACAACCACTCTGGAAATCAGTCTGGTGGTTCCTCAGGAAATTGGACATAGCATTACCTGAGGACCCAGCTATACTACTCCTGGGCATATACTTAGAAAATGCTCCAACATATAACAAGGACATATGCTCCACTATGTTCATAGCAGCCTTATTATAATAGCCAAAAGCTGCAAAGAACCCAGATGTCCTTCAACAGAGGAATGAATACAGAAAATGTGGTACACTTTAGACAGTGGAGTATTTACTCAGCTATTAAAAACAATGAATTAGTGAAATTCTTAGGCAAATAGATGGAACTAGAAAATATCATCCCAAGGTAACCCAATCACAAAAGAACACACATGGTATGTACTCACTGATAATTGGATATTAGCCCAAAAGCTCACAATACCCACGATACAATTCACATACCACATGAATCTCATGAAGAAGGAAGACCAAAGTGTGGGTGCTTCGGTCCTTCTTAGAAGGAGTAACAAAATACTTATGGGAGCAAATATAGAGACAAAGTATGGGACAGAAACTTCACTGAAGGAGGGGCCGTCTGTTCCACCTGGGTATCCATACCATGTACAGTCACCAAAGGTAGATGCTGATGTGGATGCCAGAAAGTGCATGCTGACAGGAGCCTGATATAGCTGTCTCCTTAGAGGTCTGCCAGAGTCTGACATATACAGAGGCAGATGCTCACAGCTAACCATTGAACTGATCATGGGGTTCCCAACGGAAGACTTAGAGAGAAGACTGAAGGAGCTGAAAGTGTTTGTGGTCCCATGGGGAGAGCAACAATACCAACCAACCAGAGTTCCCAGGGTCTAAACCACCAGCCTGGGAGCACATAGGGAGGGACCCATGACTCCAGCTGTATATGTAAGGGAGGATGGCCTTGTTGGGCATAGGTGGAAGAGGAGGTCCTTGGTCCCATGAAGGCTGGATGCCCAGTGTGGGGGGATTCGATGGTGGGGAGGTGGGAGTGGGTGGGCACATCCTCACAGAAGCAGGAGGAGGTGGGATGGGATAGGGGGTTCCTGGGTAGGTGGGGGGAATGGAATAATATCTGAAATGTAAAAAAAAAAAAAAGAAAAAAAAGAAAAAAAGAGAAGTAAGATTTCAATTCTTAATGAAAAATTAAAAAACAAACAAACAAACAAGGGGGGTTGGAGGGCTTTCCCTTCTCTGAGGAGAAAGGAAGGGAGTCTGGGGGAAGGGATTAGTAAGGTGGGACTGGGAGGAGAAGAGACAGGAGGGCCTGCAATCGGGATGTAAAGTGAATAAATAAATTAATAAAAAATATTTTAATCCAAAAAAGACACATTTATGGGCAATCTATAAACTTAGCTAGACCTGACAAAACTACATATAAAACCCTTAGCTGGCAGTGCTGATCCTGTCTACAGCTGGCAGTGCTGATCCTGTCTACAGCTGGCAGTGCTGATCCTGTCTACAACTGGCAGTGCTGATCCTGTCTACAGCTGACAGTGCTGTTCATGTCTACCGCTGGCAGTGCTGTTCATGTCTACAGCTGGCAGTGCTGATCCTGTCTACAGCTGGCAGTGCTGCTCATGTCTACAGCTGGCAGTGCTGATCCTGTCTACAGCTGACAGTGCTGTTCATGTCTACCGCTGGCAGTGCTGATCCTGTCTACAGCTGGCAGTGCTGTTCATGTCTACAGCTGGCAGTGCTGATCATGTCCATGATCCTAGATACTACAGAACTGAGGAAGGTGCTCTAGGAGCAGGCGAGCTCAGGTACACAGTGACATGCCATCTCTAAAAAGATGTAGCCAGCCAAGGACTCTGGTAGGCACTGTATTCAAAGACAGCGCAACTGAGTGATGACTCCTAAGCTCTTCACAGAAAACAAATCATAATACAGAAGTAGACTGGAATCAGACTAGTCTTCATGCAGGTGTGCTAGTCCACACCTTTAATACTAGTACTTGAAAGGTAAAAACAGGCAGATCTCTGTGAATCCAGAGCAGCCTGATCTACATGGTGAGTTCCAGGCCAGGACCACACTGTCTCCAGTCTGCCTGGAGCCCTCTCTTGTCTTCTGCCATACTCTAGGAACTCTGAGCCTTGATCAGCAAAGAGAGGTTTTCCTGATATTATCTGTTCATTGTGAACAGTAAAAGCACTAATAACGTCTTTTCTCTTAGGACATATCCAGTACTTAGCAGTTATGAAGTATGGCACTCAGGCAGTGGATGGACTCACCTCTGTAATAAAAAAGGCAAAGGTCAGAAAGCACAAACCAGCGTTTCTTCCACAGCTTCATGCCGGTACTGTCCTGTTTAAGTAACAGATTGAAGACATTTGATATGCACGTATGATATGCATGTAACACAGAAGACATATTTAATTTGCACTTATGATATGCATGTACCACAGCCTAACCAAAGACTTATCCATGCTCTGTTCAACTTGTACAGCTGGGAGACTACAGCATCGTTTCACAAGGCCAGAAAGGCAGACTGTTCCTACCACAGAGATGATGGCCTTCTGAAGATGGAGGCATGCAGTTCCTGACTCGATTAGAATGCTTATATCTATGAAAATGTCACATGGTTCTTCATAAATAAATTATTATATGCTGACTAATAAAGTTTAAAATAAAAATTCTAGGGACTCATGTTAATTAAGGTGGCCCAAGTAGACTGTTCCATGAAGAGTCACATGAAAAAGGGACAGGATGAGGCAGCTTCATATTCTGTCCTCCATGCAGGTGAGCTGGAGGAAGAGGGCAGTAGAAGCATACAATGGTGCACTCACTCTGCTCACCAGACTCATTCCGTTAACTGCAACAAGAAGCACAATGTGTACACTGACAGGATTTGAAACGTAAGGCCATACAATGCCGGTGAGTGAGAAACCCTCACACACAAATAGTGAACCACATACTCCTTCCATCTGCAGTGAGGGTGCACTCAGCCTGCAGAAGACTGTCTCCTTAAGGCTAACGCTAAGTGATCAACTTCATGAAACTACCAGCTTCAGGCAAGATCACACTCATAATAAAATTACTTTCCCACATTCAGTAAGCAAGAATGCTAGAGAAAACTGGATGCCCTCAAAATGCCAGGCTTGTTTAGATGTCTACATTAACACTTCTTACTATCTTTCTAGTTAATCTAACAGTGATCTTAAAATGATAGAGATGAAATATGGGTAGAAAAAAAGTCCTGAACAGAAAATGTTTATCTTTAAAATGAATAGCTACCCCAAGGGAGAAAACAAACACCAAAGGGATGCGTGTGTGAATGGTAAATGACATTTTCTGTCTTAATTACATTCTTTCTTTTGAACAGACAGGAAAGCTACAAATACTTTTAAGGTCACATATCCATCACTAAATGCTCACACAGGTAACACTAGTGTCATGAAGTCCAGCAGGTGAAAGCTAAAGACAACATCTTCAGTTGTTGCTCAGAGCCCCACTGGCCTCAACTGGGTGCACTGATATCAAACTACTCAGACATCGTTGGGTTCTAACAGTAGGTAAGAGCACATGGAGTCTTCCTTCCTTCCTTCCAGAGGAGACGTGCAGAAGAACTAGAGCAGGCGCTTTAGGCCAGCTCCCCTCTGACACACAGTCTCAGCTGTCCACAGCTCTCAGGATGGTACAGCATTCCTGGAATAGGTCACAGCAAATTTACTGTGAACTTCTTTGTTGTTGTTTGGTTGGGTTGTTTTGTTTGTTTTGTTTTGAGACAGGGTTTCTCTCTGTGTAGCCCTGGCTGTCCTAGAACTTGCTCTGTAGACCAGGCTGGCTCCAAACTCATAGAGATCCACCTGCCTCTGCCTCCTGAGTGCTGGGATTAAAGGCTTGTGTGCCACCACACCTGAATAACTAGATATTTTAATGAATGAATGTCATTAAAAAAAAAAAAGATTACTGACTATAAAGTAGTGAATCTGAAAGGTCACTAAGCCACTGATGTAATAATTAGATAGTATTTTCTTATGTTTGGAGTTGAACCCAAGGGTGGCCTTGAACTTGTTGTTCCTTTGCCCCTGCCTCCAGGCATGGGCTACTGAATCTGGTTTAAAGTGCTCTTAAATTCAGTGAACACGGATAAGCAGATTTTGCAGACTCTACTTAGACACATCAGAATCTACGAGGGGTACCAATGAGCAGGCTGGGTAAGTGGTGTGACTGCCTGGGAGAAGAGAGAAAAAGGCAGACAACAGAGTGATGCTGGGTGTCCTCTCAGGTACAGCTTCCTAAACAACCCTAGTTCCTAAAAATCCTCAGCCATGAGCTTCTCAGGATCACCTACCCTGGCTTCTTAGGGCATCTGAGAACAGAGAGACCTACCTGTTTGTACAGCCAGCCACGCCTGACCACAGGGGCATTGGGGTTCCTTTTAATTGAATTGGATCTTTTTCCAAAATTATGAACCTTTTTGGAGGCCCGTGATGTCTAAACAGGAAAAAGGAGGACAGACATGAACTATTAAGGGCTGCAGCTTTAACAATGTCTCCATTTTTACAATTTTCATCTTTTTCCTGATTTCTCAGTTAATTGGAGGAAAAATTACAATTCTAATTTTGCTGGCTTATTTCAAGTATAAGAATTCTTCACAAAGAAATAGGATTTCTAGGCTACATTAACTTTCCATCTAAAAGTTTAGTTGATTCAACAGTATAGCCATCCCCCATACAAACATCCATAATATTTACAAAATTACTGAATATCTCACCTCAAAATCTAAAAGAAATGTAGGTCATTAAATTTTTATTAATTTATATTTGAAGCTATTATTTATGTCAATTACTGCCAATATAATGAGTACCATGTAATATTAAAAATATAATCATTATTCTTTAATTCCAATTTTCAGTCTATGATGAATATCAACAATAGATATAAATTACTACTTATAACCAATTAAGAATAAGCGGAATAACTTACCCTGCCCACAGGGCTCATGGGATGCACCGTATAGTCTGAAGCCATGTTGTAATTGGAAGCTTCATTTATCATACTTATGGGTCGCTCCTTCTTTTCTTCGGACGTCATGGTTGCAACAGTCCTGAAAAAATCCCAGAGCTATAGTTCATGTGAACTGCTTCAGAGCAATGCCTCCCAGGCACAAAGGCGGCCTTCCTTTAAACAGCTTGACACTATGCACCATAAAGTAATGCTTCAACGCTATCGCTGCTTCACATACACCCAACACTTCTACTACTTCTACCCTAACATGAGTGAGCATCATATTTAAACAGGCAATATTGTAGATATTGCAATTTTGACAAATTAAAAAAAAATTAGTTACAAAGGTTTGACCAATGTGATGCCAGTCACAAGGCCCTGAGTTCAATCCCGTTCACTTGCACTTGTTCAAAATTCTCTCTCTGTCTCCGTCCGTCTCTCTCTCTCTCTATCTCTCTCTACCTCTCTCTCTGTCTCTCTCACTTGTTCAAACATTCTCTCCCTGTCTCCTCCCCCCCCCTCTCTCTCACACACACACACACACACACACACACACACACACACACACACACAC
>NW_021604792.1:1227970-1278195 GCF_004785775.1 Grammomys surdaster
CACACACACACACACACACACACACACACACACACACACACACACACAGAGACAGACACAGAGTTAATTACTGTACTGTCAGAGACGACTAATAGCTGAGAACAGTTTATGACATGGTACAGTAGGAAATAGAGGGCAAATATGGCAACAAACAAACAAGCAAATATGTTCAGAAGACCGTTAATTATCACAGCCCCAAAATGAAGGGTGGGGAAATAGCTCGGTTCAGTTGAACAGACAAAGTCTTCATGTTTCTTTAGCCTGACATCCTCAGCTCTAGAGCGGAGGGCCAGAATTTAAGTTCTCATGAAGCAGGTTTTACAACTACACTCCTTAGGAAAGACTCAGCTCCCGTTTCTCTGCAGTGGTAAAGAGCTGACACTTATACCTGATCGCACATGTCCAGACACAACTGTTTAACTGCACTGTGCTAGACATGGCTTACAGTAATCCTACAGAACCTCGTCCAAGTGCAGGCACTCCATGGAACTCTTTACTTACTGATCATTCACAACAAAGATACAATTGTCCTGGGATGGCTGTCCTGTGACTGGATGCTTGCAGGTCACTTTCCTTTCATTGTGGCTGAAAGAATAAAAGAAAAAAATAAATTATGTGTAGATACTTCTAAAATCCTAAATGGTTTTCTAATATTCTAGTAGCAAAGTACCTACTTTAAAATTCTGACATCAGAGTCACTGAACATAACATAAACAAAGTTCATAAACAAAGTTCAGTCTACCAGACATGTTTCTGCTCTATTTACTATTTCGCAGGTGAGATACAGTCTCTACCAGCCTCCTTTAACTTGGGCCCAACTCTGGCACATTTCAGAGAGCAAACGTTAAGTCATATATGGGAGACATGCTAAACAGCACAGAAATACCAGCACACTGAATTCCCATAAAGGTAAATATGTAGCATATTTAAATTAAATTATACTTTGGCAGTTTCACACTTGTATATATCACATTCTGATTATACTCACCAGCCCAGCCTCTCTAACTCCCTTCTGTGCCAATATACAGAACTCTAACAGATACACACTTGCCATTGCTTGAGAGGTAGCAGGTCTCCTGCTAAGTGGGTCCTTTGGCACAAGGACTGGTAACTGGTAACTGATCCTGACCAAAGTTGGGCAGAGAAGACAATGTTTCCCAGTCCTTTTGGTCAGTTTGCCAAAATGAGCTTCCTGCTTATCTGCAAACCTCATGCTCACACATATTTGCCATTCTTTCTCATAGTTCATCAGGTTTGATCTGGTCTGGATTTTACTTCCAGACCAAAAATATCCTCAGTTTTGTTATAATGTGTGCTTGGCAATGTCTTCTACAGATGCTCACATATTAGAGAACGAACTGAGCATAGCACAAATCTATTTTTGCTTACATAATTGTTTTTGATCTGTGGAAAACCCTACAAATGCAGAAAACTACATCTAGCAGACTCAGCCACCAAAACTGACAAATCATACACCTTCATACATCTCCAATACTACATACCAGTTGCTTTTAGTTCATTAGCTATTTATGACACACACCCACACTTGCCAATACCTCGGATCCTGAAGCCCTTCCCGAAGTGCCCACTTCCTCAAACTGTAGTTCCCTTTCAAGGCGAGAACCGCATCATAGCACCCTCTCCATTTACTAATGTGCACACCTGTACCACCGGCTTCATGGGACTTCGTCTTTATTCCTGTGTCACTAAGTTTTATTTGCTTCTAACCCCCCTCCTCCATACACTCTGTGCTTGTCACTGCCTGATTCCCCTGTGATCTGCAGGTAAGTGCGACGCTGTGCATGCCATGAGTGTGCATGTGGGACTTCTAGTGACTTCTTGCTCTGCTTTGTTATTCCTGAGATAGTCTCTCTGAACCAGAAGCCTGATGTTTAGGCCGGGCTGGCTGGTCAACAAACTCTTCAAATCTGTCTTCCTCTGCTTCCTAGAGCTGGGGCTATCGGCATGCTCAGCCATAGCAAGCATTTGTATGTATGCTTTGGGAACTCAGGTCCTCACGCATGCAGAACGAGTGCTCTTAGCTCCCAGCCATTTCCTCAGCCTCAGTACATTTAAACTCTTGGCTGCTGCTGCAGCTCAGTGGTGGAGCACATGCTTAGCATGTCTGAGGCTCTGGGCTTGATCCTAAGACACCAGTCAAAAGACGAAAGAAAACAAAACTTGTCAAGAGATCTATTGGTCGTCATGCATGAAAACAGAAAGCATAAAGTTGCATTTTTGTATGTTGTTTAGATGTAATTTGTGTTTCTAAGAGAATTATACAAAAGAGAATAAAATTCAGGTCTAGAAACAAAACCTACCTATAGTCAGGGAATAAGTTCCCTGTTGTCTTCAAATTCCCAGTAGCAAGGGAGGAAAGCCACGTGTTTCTAAAGATGATGGCAGGTACTTCCTACATATCCAAGTTTCCTTCTAGAATACCTCTATTTGGAAAACAAGACCAGGGGCTCTGTGTGTACGTGTGTGCGTGCGTGTGTGTGTATGTATGAACGCATCAGAAGACATCTGAATGGTATAACTAGAAGCAGTTATTCGAATGCATTCGGTGGAGCCTACAGTATGTTCAACATTGTATAATGTGCAGGAGAGTGGTCCACATCAAAGTACCTCCTAAGAGGTCCCAGTGCTCAGGGAGGGAAGCCTGCCTTACACCACCACAGCCCAGAGGGCTCTACTGAGTGGGAAGCATCATTTCTTCACTATCCTGGCATTTCTCTAGACACAAAAGAATGATACAAACACACCTATGAAAATACCACATACTTGCATGATAAACAGTGCATACAAAAATAATCAAATATAAACTCTAATAAAATTATGAGATGTGATAAAGAAATTGTTTTCTGTTAATAAGTTAAATTTCTAGTTTTTCTTTTTTAAACATTCATTGCATATGTGTCTGTGCATGTGGAGGTCAGAAGGCAACTTGTGGGAACTGATTCTTTCCTTCCACCATGTGGCTCCTGGTACTGATTCAAGTTTTTAGGGTTGGTAGCAGGTGCCTTAGCCCACTGAGCCATTTCTCAGGTCCTAAATTTCTGGTTTCTAAAATGATACAAGCCAGAGTAACTGAAGGGATGACCTCATGCTTCAGACCACTAACAAATGGAAAACATTGTCATAAACCCTGCTATCCTGCGAGGCCCACATTATACAGATCTTTAGAGTGTAATCACCAATCATAGCACATACAGGATTTATTTTTTTAAAGATTTATTTATTTTATGTATGTGAGTACACTGTAACTGTCTTCAGACACACCAGAAGAGGGCATCGGATCCCATTACAGATGGTTGTGAACCACCATGTGGTTGCTGGGAATTGAACTCAGGACCTCTGGAAGAACAGTCAGTGCTCTGGAAGAACAGTCAGTGCTCTTAACCACTGAGCCATCTCTCCAGCCCCCAGATACATGATTTATTGAATCAAGTATGGGGAATGGCTATTTCCCATAGTAAAAGAAAATTGTATGGGACTGGTGTCTGAGTGATAGGCAGAATCCTTGTCTAGCCTACATGAAGACTGACATTCAACCCCCATGTTCCATCTTTATTGCTTACCTTGTCCTTTTTACTTGGGTACCCTATCAGGCCCAACTGGACAGTGTCCTGGCCTCATGCACACAGACTGTAAGTTCAGGGTGCACTTTTCCTTGGCATTTACTTTTCAGGTTACCCAGTGCTCCACAGCTCTTCTTCCCCACAGTCCTGTCAGTCACACAGACCAAAGTCCATGCCTACGTCACAGTGGCAAAAATGACAGTAGTACAATAAACTTGCGCAGACTACACAGTCAAGACTCATGACCCTATCTACAACCACAGGGAGGGAAATAAATAAATGACACTACTGTAGCACCTAGAAGGAGAAGGCTAAGAAGCGTCCTGCTTATCTCAGACACTGCAGCTTTCCATATGGTATAAAGAAAACCTCCATGCTATCGGATTATAAGCATTCCAAGGAGGAGGAGGAAGAGGAGGAGGAAGAAGAGGAGGAGAAGAGGAGGAAGAGGAGGAGGAGGAAGAAGAGGAGGAGGAGAAAGAAGAAGAGGAAGAGGAGGAGGAGGAAGAAGAAGAGGAGGAGGAAGAGGAGGAGGAGGAAGAGGAGGAGGAAGGAGGAAGAAGAGGAGGAGAAAGAGGAGGAAGAGGAGGAAGAGGAGAAGGAAGAAGAGGAGGAAGAAGAGGAGGAGGAGGAGGAGAAAGAAGAGGAGGAGGAAGAGGAAGAGGAGGAGGAGGCATCACTAGTTTCTTCCTTTGGAAAGTTTTGGGAAGGCCAGGAAGATGATTTAATCTGAACATAAAATTTCTTGAGGTTTTCTTCATAGTTTAAAAAATGTTGTAATATTTTTGCCAATAACTACAATTCTGGCTATTCTTAGCACTGTAACTGTGTTCTGTAGGAACACTGGTTTTGCTGTATTTAGAAAAAAAATTCATGATGCATTCATCTGATTTTTATGGCTGTAACAAACTTTCTGAGATTGTGGATTAATAAGAGAAAAAGTTTATTCTTGCTGGTAATTTTGATGATTCAGTTAACAGTTGGCTCCAGTACTCAGAGCCCTCCTTCCAGACAGGCCATGGTAGTGAGAGCAGTGATGTGGAGCAAGGTCCACTCCCCGGGCTGCCAGGGCCCCCCAGGGTCCTTTGTGTGAGCATGTGCTCGCCGACAGAGTCACCGTCTGAGAGGCCCACTGCCTCTCTCTCATCCTAGGGAGCGAGTCTACAGCAGGCCGGCCTCTGAGGGGCACTCAGTAAGTCTATAGACTGTAGCATGTGGTTAAGGTCAGTGACTAATGTAAAGTGAACTCACCTTTCCATTTAACAAGTAACCAGTGAAACCACTACAATATGCGGCTATAACAGCTAATGTAATATTTTGGAGTGATGGACTACTCCAAGCAAAGCGAGCTGATTAGGCTGGGCTTTATGTAACTGGTAACAAAGCTGGAAACACAACCAGTAAAAAAAGTCCAAAAAATTATGTTTTTAGAAAACTGTCCAAAAGATTGTGTTTCTGTTATTAAGTTCAGACGTGAGTCCGCATGACCCATGAGTCCTCTCAAGGCAAAGAGAACAGGATCTGATTTAGAGTAAGCAAAACAGATTGCACAGTGAGGCTTGGCAGCTGAAGCTCCAGTAACAAAGCCAGCATGTGCCTTGGACTTTTACAAGGGTCCGACCCACAAGTCACCACATACCTGTGAGCAGGAGGCAGAGGGCATGTGGGAACACGGAAGCCACTGTGCTTCTCAGGTAGTGAGGAACCTGCAGCCGGCAGCTCAGAGACGTGCTTGTAACTCATTGTGCACACAAGCACGCAACTGAGAGAGTCCCTGAGCTCACGTGTTTCTCCACGGTAGTGTACAGCTCAAGGCTGTAACGCAAGACACCACAAGGCACTTACATTTTCTGGCTTCATGTGATGCTGGAGAGATTTTTGTCCATAGAAGTCATTCAGTAACCACCATCACTGACAATCAAATCTAATTAGCTTTCAAAAATATGCCTGTTAGTTATTAAATTGATGGTTTCTATACTGACTCAAAATATTTCTAATATCATTAAATTGAAAATTCACTAATGCTTTATATAGTAAGCTTGAAATTTGTCTGCCATAATGACTGTTTCAACAACTTATTTACAAACTAAAAATACACTGGCATAGGAAACTGGGCCTACAATTAAACTCAATATTTTAGGACCAAAAAAGAAGAAAACCAGAAGCACCCAGATTTTTTTTGAGAGAAATCCAATTCTTAGGCCTTGGTTATGTGGGAAAACAACCACAGTGTTGGCAATTCAAAGATGTAGTTGTTTAAGAACATGAGAAGTATACATTTCCTGTCCCCACATTCAGTTCTAAATGCCACTTATGACTTAGCCCTAAATGCTTCCAGACATCCTGCTTCCCTCAGGGGTCCATTTACCTGCCATGCAGATTCTCCTCAGGACTTAACCCCTTTGCACCCTTCTCTCCCCATTTAGAAAACAGATCATTGGGGGTGTCTTTGGAGAAAAGAGGGAGGCCACGCATGTGAAGATGCACAGACGTCACTAGTGCCAGCTCTCATAGCGACAGCAGGGGCCATGAACCCAGTTGTATTGCTGCACTAGGGTCCTGGGCCTGACAGTCCTCTCAAGTGGGATTATTACACTGCATCACCAGAACAGAGAGAAGAGTCCTCCCCAGGCCAGGCTGCTTTCCAGCAGACAGCTATGTTCTTTCCACAGTCTCTTTCCTTGACTTACCAGTCAGTGACATTTCTGGTTCTGTCCTCATCATCTGGTGCAATGGCACCAAGAGCAGGCGGCACAATTTTCTCAGAAGTCCTTCTCTTAAGAATTGCAGTGACAGGGAGTGTTGGGCAGGGCACAAAATGCCTGGCTGGGGGTTCCTCTGCTCTCTGCCTAACCAACACCACTGCTACATGAAGCCGTCATGAAACTGCCAATTCCAATTCCATCGAAACCTTTCCATCTTGCTATGCTCTGAAGCTCTGTCATCATCTCCCCCTCTTAGTCAGCTGTTCCAATACAAACGAACACCACAGCAGATTTAGAAACGTTGTCACACTCCCTTATCACAGGTACCACGGAGTACAAATGCCACCAACTCCAAGGCATGCATCACGGAGACAGGAACTGAAAACTAAGCACGGGAGAGGGGCCTAAAGCTGGGTGGGAAAACGTGAGCGCACCGCCACACGCCAGGCAGAAGCTGAAAGCTCCTTTCAGACCAGAACTGCAACACTGCAGAGCCAGAGAGCACACACACCAGACAGAGACTGTATAAATTACCCTTTGAAAAACCTTTTAAAAATAAAAATAGCATGTATATTACATATACCTATAAAAATAAACTCTTATAATAGATTCTAAATAATTCTGAAGTAACTCAAGAATAAATCAATTAGCACCAAGCTAGTTAAAGACAAAATGTTCCTGTCACATCCTCCCAGGTGTTACGACAGGGTTACATTTCAGACCACTTGGTAAATTAAAGGAAGAAAGGACTAAAATAATTTTAACATATCTTTCTGCCTGCAGGCAACCTGGGTGAATCTGACTTAGGATGTTTATCTTAATGAAAAGAATAGCTAGTATTATTGTATGGTTAAAACAGAAATGTGAATTTAAGATGGATGTAAGGTAATTTTGGGCCAAGTGTAAAAGTACTAAGCCATGTTATTTCTTTTTTTTTCTTTCCTGTTTTTTTTTTTTTTTTTTTTTTTTTTTCCGAGACAGAGTTTCTCTGTGTAGTCCTGGCTGTCCTGGAACTCACTCTGTAGACCAGGCTGGCCTCGAACTCAGAAATCCGCCTGCCTCTGCCTCCCAAGTACTGGGACTAAAGGCCTGAGCCACCACCACCCAGTAAGCCGTGTTATTTCGGCAGTGGCTAGAGATCATGCTATGAGAACAGACAGCTTGTAAGATCTCAGTTACATCTGCACAGAGTGAGGCTGATTTCTCTGAGGTTCCCTTAGGGGACGGGGAGGAAGATGCTCAGGGTCTATACTTACATAGAACAGTCTACCACGGAACTACACCCATCAGAGTGCTACAGTTAGGGGAGTTAACCACTTCTTAAATATTAGTTTGTAAATTACCAAATATATTTGTGTATCTGGTATATGCCACACATTTACCTGATGCCTAGGCACTTCCGACATCACTTTACCTCGCTGTCGCCTACCCATTCTTCAGACCATACAACTGTAAAATGTACACCAAAGAAAAACAACAAAACACACAACCTCTACCCTGCTATAAGGATAAAGTGTTTGGTGCCATCAAGGCATATTAATGACTGTAATATAGTCCTTACCAAATAGTGACTGAAGTAGGATGTGCTAGAAGAATTAGTTACTAAAGACAAATACAACTGGGTACTTCCTTGCTTTAAAAGATTTCTGGCTACTGTCACTGTCTTTAATATGAAATAAAACGACACAGACAACTATAATTTAATGAAAAAGGAACACTAATAATATGGCCTATGCGTAAAATTTATTGTTGAGTGATCTAGAATGGAAAAAGCATATACAAAGCCACAGAGCAAAATAAAAATGATTACAGGGTCTATTACAGTGCTTTAAAAGATAATTTGAAAAATGGCAATGAAACCTGTACAAAAAATGTCACAAAAGTCCCAGGGTAGGTGGGAATGTATAAAACAAAATTCGAAACTTCAACTAGAAACATGCAAAAGTATTCCATTTGTCATTTAAAAGCAATAATGTGGCATTAAAAATATATAACCTATAATTTCTTGAATTCAGACAACTCTACCACTCCCTAAAGAATGCTAATTAGCAATATTCTGTAGTAACATAGTTAAATAGACATTTACTGTACCAATGGGAAGGAAGCAAACAGCAAGCTAGAAAAGGCCAAGTTCAAACACTAGTTCTTACACCTATCACTTTAGACATGTAACTACTTCTGACCCACATGTAAGCTACCACAATTTGAATAAGCCCAACGGCTCTACTGAACATGAAACATTCTTTAAAAAAAATTTTTTTTACTTATTTTATGTGAGTACATTGTCGCTCCCTTCAGACACACCAGAAGAGGGCATCAGATCCCCTTACAGATGGTTGTGAGCCACCGTGTTCATGCTGGGAATTAAACTCAGGACCTCTGGAAGAACAGTCAGGGTTCTTAACCGCTGAGCCATCTCTCCAGCCCCCACGAAGCATTATGAGTCAAATAACTAAGTAAATAATTCAATTCAAACAGAAAATGCTAATGACTTAATTTACCCATTCTTTTATAATAATTTAAAATTTTATGTGCATGTGTATTTTGTCACAAGTATTTAAGTGTACCAGGTACATGCAGTGCCTGAGGAGGCCAGCAGAGGGAGGTGTATTCCTTGGAACTGGAGTTTTACATGGTTTTGAGATACCATGAGGATGCTGATAACTAGTCTTGGGTTCTCTGGAAGAGCTCTTAACCACTGAGCCAACTCTCTAGCTTCTTAATTTACCTATTCTTCACTCCACTGTATCTACTTATTTTTAGAAACTACACACACTGTATTGAAACAACTGTTTCAAGAAAATTAAGTCAAATAATAGCCATGGGAAACAAGATCAATTTTCTTTAAAAAGAATGCATCATTCGTTGCACAGAAAATGCCTTTTTTAAAAAAAAAATTCATTCAATGAGCACTAGCAACACAGCCTCAAATACAAGTAAACAGTAATAAGGAGTAACCTACCTATAGACAAAATATGGGTGGCAGAGATTTACCCAAGCACTTACTGTTCAGATTAGTCAACAAATAATTGCTGCTGAGTGGCACCCAGGACAAGAGTGGGATAAAAAGCTAACCCAGAAGAGCCACTTCCTTTAGCAGATAAACAGAGTGGCAACGACTAGCCACATGGGCAGATGTGTAGGCCCAGGTCAGGGGCTTAAGGCAGGGCCTGTGTCTGGAGCCAATGACCCTTAGCTGGCTCTCTAGGAGTGTGCAGGATTCGAACTTCACAGTAAGATGCAATCTCTCTAATACAAAGGGGTAGGTAATTCTCTTCTTTCAACTTGCTTAGTGACTTTAGTTATGTATGTCGACATGTTATTAAGCAGCTAATGTGCCCAATGTTTTGTTTTGCTCATCACAGAACAAAATATATAGTTTGAGCCTGAAAAGGGCTGAGACAGTCATCTGAGTTTACCACACTAAACTCACTAAATACATCTTCTACTGCTTTAGAGTCATAGAAACTTTTAGGTCCATGTTAAGTCATCTGCTTACAGCTATGCTTACCATCTTTTGTTAGAGTTAACTGCTTGTTCATTCAAAAAGAAGTTACAGCAGATTCCTCTCATTTGAACTTTGGTAGCAGCCAATGACCTCTGATGTCATAATGCCTCAAACACATCTTTGTCTCAGTTGTGTGCCTCATCTGTTGTCCCACAGCATCGGACCATAGCAACCAATGCACTACTTAGGTTTAAAACGTAGGCTTTTAAACATCTTAAAATATTTTAAGTGAATTCATGATAAAGTTTTAAAGATACTAGAAATACTCATGACTTTTCCATATACAGTACTTTCTGAATTTTCTGTATTTGGGCAGAATCTTAGGTGGAAGCTGAAAAATTTAGTAAGTTTAGAGAAAAAAAAAAACTGTGACTCTTAAAGCTGTTAAGCTAAATAAAATGAACTTGAAACCCTACTTCTATGCTTCCAAATATGTAGTAAAATATACTGTACTGCTAAAGCAGCAATCTAGACCTTAAATTTGGTATCTTATAAAATACATTATTTATATAAAATATATACAGTAAATCATTTTTATGTTATATAAAATTGGAGCAAGACATTATTTATTAAGAATTATTGCCATTTCCTCATATAAAACATATATCCTTAACAAGCTGAAATCAAAACTGCTTCTGAACCTTCATGAAAAGCATGCTGTCATAAATGTCAATAGGCCAGGGCTTCAGGAGCTCCACTGTGTACAACATAAGCAGAGACCATCTATGAGACAGGCAAGAACCTGTAAGTGAAGAGCTTCCTAAAAACAAAGCAAGCTCACACAACACCATTTTCTTTTATCAATGCTTTCAAACTAAACCCATTTACATTAAAATTCAAAGAAACATGAACTGGCATTGTCACATGTCTCTAAAATTTCTTTCAATGGTAAAAAATACTGTCTCCAGTATAAAATTTTCTGCTAGTATTTTGTTCTGAAAGTTTAGGTTAGTTAGTAAGGATTGCTACTTTGAATCACCCACAGAAACAGCCCCTGGATCAGAAAAACAAAGGCAATTTTAACTAATTGTTCATCAACTTACACTACATTAAAAATTTAAGATATTATGCAATAATATTGACTATATTTTCTATAAGAACATCTAGGAATTATTCATCTAATTCTGAGGTGGGGATTACCAACTTTTCACTTGAGTTAAGTTAAAAAATTAAGAAAGATAAAACTGAATTTTTTTCAAATAAAAATTCTTGGCTTTAAAGTAATACATGTTTACAATGTATTTACGTATCTGGATGTTAAGGACATGCTAAGAGGAAGATATTTCCGACACTGGTATCTTAATATGTTCAAGTCATCCAAAAATCAAACATATTTACGTGACTATAATAGTTTAGAACTATTTATGATATGCAAAGCGTCTGCACTAGGGACTCTGCGTGGCACTAGGGCAGCAGCAAAGGCAGCAGGAAGGGGACTCACTCACCTCCTCAGTCACAAGCTCATCCTTCAAGACTCAGTACAGGCACAGAGGACCTGGGGTGAAAGACTCAACTGCTTTGTCTCTGAGCAGCTCCGGGTGAGTTCTGTGAGGACCAAACACTAAGGAAATGCACTGTGGCTTTCAGGCTGGCCTGCCACTCTGAAGTCTGACACTACAATGACGTCACTCCAGCCTGTCATTGCAGCCGCAAATTAAAGCAGTTTCTCCGGGAAGAATGTGTTAGGATTAAGCTTGCTTTCTAGCCACAAAACAAAAACAAACCAATACAAAATCTGACTTTAATTTCCTTAACTTTGACATAGCATAAAATATCAAGGTATACGATTACAGATAGCTTTGAATAAAATGCTTAGTGAGAAATATAAAATAAGTGCATTTCCATTTCTGTAAGCATACCAACTAAAAAAGACACTCCATTTGAAATGTCCCTACCCACTCTGCTGTTTCCAAAGTCACTACTTATTGCTTAAAAATTCAACAAATTCCTGGATTTCCACCACCCAGAAACAACAGTAGTTGCTCTGAGTGACTAGTCTGTGTCAAGTACCTTAGGAACCTAGGTGCGCCTCCCTGGTGGAGGCTTCTGACTGCACTGAAGCAAACATGTGAGGCCAGCATTGCCAGGCATTGTTATGTTAATGACCAAAAGACAAGCTGTAGAAATACACCCTGACCAACATTTGTGTACACGAGCGGGAATTCACAGGAGGCCACCACAGTGACTAACTTTCTTAACTTTCATTCTTTTACAACATCCTATCAGTTAGGTAATCGTAATAGCATTTTTTTTTCCAGCTTCTTACTACAAACAAGCAAACATACAAACAAAACCAAATCAAACCATGGCATTGGCTGTATTAGTGCTTTTTTCTGTATTTAGCTACATGGGGTAATACCTAGATACAGAATGAATCTCAAAGCTGTAGTTAGTTTTTTTTTTTTAAATGAAGGAACCATAAATTTCTTTATTCTTTTTTTTTGCTATCCTAATTCTTTTTTTTTCCAGTAATTTATTCATTCACTTCCTGGTCTGTAGCAGGAATGGTAGGGCCATTTCTATGCAAACGCCGGGGCCGTGCAGTCCTGTAGCTCCTGCAGGAGGACCTAATTGAGGACTGCCTGAGAGACCAAGGGTTGCTGGCACAGACAATGACAGCCAATTGGAAACTGCTGCTTAGAAGAGATGCTTTCTTGGGACCAATGGGGCGTGGGTGGAGGGTATTAAAGGAGCCTGCAGCAGTGTTCAGATGAGCTTGCTGCATTGTTTCTCACCTCCTCCTGGAGTCTGTGTTGTTGATACTGATCACACAGCTCCCCCTCTCCTCCCAATTCTCCCTCACACAGCCTCTCCCTCCTCCCCTTCTCTTCTGAGATGGGGAGGTCCCCCAACCCTGGCACCTCAAGTCACTGCAGGACTAAGGACATCCTCTCCCACTGAAGCCAGGCTAGTTAGGGGCACAGGATTCACAGGCAGGCGACAGATTTAGGGTCAGCTGCAGTTCCAGTTGTTGGGATACAACACCAGAAGACCAATCTGCATATCTGCTACATATGTGGGGGCAAGGGGGGCGCTAGGTCTAGCCCATGTATGCTCTTTGGTTGGTTCAGTCTCTGGGAGCCCCCAATAGTCCAGGTTAGTTGACTTTGTGGGTCTTCTTGTGGAGTACCTATCCCCTCTGGGTTCCTCAGGAACTAGATAATATCAACCTGAGTGAGGTAACCCAGGCTGAAAAAGGACAGGCATAGTATGTACTCACTGATAAGTGGATATTAGTCATAAAGTACAGGACGCACACTACAATTCACACACTCGAAGAAGCTAAATAACAAGACGGGTCCAAGGGAGGATGTTTGACTATCACTCAGAAGGGGAAATAAACTTGTCATCTGAGGTAGATGGAGGGAGGGAATTTGGTGGGAAAGGAGAATGGGGTAGGGGAAATCAGGTGTAAGGAGGGCTAGGAGAGAGAATACAATTGGCAGGGGGTGGTGCATCTCTAGGGAATGCCAAAGGCTCCAGAAAGTCTATGGGGATAACTGTAGCTGAGACACCTAGCAGTGGGGAATATGGAACCTGCAGCAGCCACCTCCTGCAGCCAGGCAGGATGCCCAGTGGAGGGATAAGGACACCAACCCATTCACAAAGTCTTTCACCCAAATGTGCCCTTCCTAGAAAGTGCAGGAAAGAAGACGGAGTAGAGACTGAGGGAATGGCCAACAAAGATTGGCACAACTTAAGACCCATCCCATGGGCAAGAAACAAACCCTGACACTATTAATAATAAGGAGCCTAGCATGGCTGTCCTCTGAGAGGCTCCACCCAGCAGCTGACTGAGACAGATATTGAGACCCACAGCCAACACTGGACGGAGCTCGGGAAGACTTGAAGAGTTGAGGGAAGGACTGAGCCTTAGATTTATATTGTCCTCCACCCTGTTTCTTCTTTCCCTGTATCCTGGCTTAGGCTGAACACTGACAAACATTTGTCTTCCTTGCAAACATAACAGGGGTGATGTGTTCTGCTGACACACTGTCTGTCTGTCAGTGTGCAGGCCTGCAGGAAGGAGTCCAGCCTAATCAGTGGTCACAGCACACCAGTCCTGGAGTTGGATACTGCATTTTTCAAGTTCAGTGCCTTCTCAACAGCTCTCTGACCACAGAAAAGTCACCTTGCCTCAGCCTTCTTTTATAGAAAATAAATCTAATAATATAATCCTATGGGCTTATTGTGAGAACCACGAAAGTCACATAAAGCCACATAATCAAAAGCTGACTCATTTAATGGCTGACTATATTTCTTCTATAGTTCATGCCTCTTTCATAGCAATTTATACAAGAATGGGCAAACCACTTTACCAAACATGCTGTAAATAACTTGTTAGAATGCTAATGGTATAATACTTTTCAAGTATGTTAATTGGAGCTGTCTTACAACAAATCTAACACACAACCTAATGGGTGCTAAAACACTCCTTCTCTATGAAACTGTCTTAACAAAAATTAAAACCAGAGGACAAAATTGCTTCATTATGTAGTCTTAACTATAAGAAAGCAGGCCAACAGTTTGCTAAAACCAGAAGGTTGTACATATGGCTCAGAATCCTCCTTCCTTTTTTAGGTTAAGATTTTGCTAATTTCAATTATATTCAACTTAAACTTTTTACACTAATAAAGAAAACAATTCCACTCTCTGGATCATCAAGAAGAGATCAATAAAAGTTCTCTCACAATTCCAAAGGCAAAGGAGAATCCCTTTTAAATACCAGAAATCACATTAATTTAGAATGAGATCACTAAAATATAGAAGGATTTTTTTGGTTTGTTTTTGAGACATGGTTTCTCTGTGTAGCCCATGCTGCCCTCCTTCTGTAGATCAGGCTGTTCTCAAACTAGAGATCCAATTGCCTGATTGCCTCAGCCTCGTGAGTGTTAGGATTAAAGGCATGTACCACTGCTGCCTAGCTATTAGGCTTATTATCTCTCAAAGTAATTAGATTTCCTATTATCTAATGAAGGTTTCCTCATCAGGACAGCTTTGTAACAAAGAGCCTAAAACTTCACTAAGACGAATGGGATGACGCATGTTTCTGCTTCAACATCTAGGAGCGTCAAGACCAGAGACTGTGAGGAAAGGCTAGCTGTAGCTATACAGTGGGGCTCTTGTGATTGCTGGGCTTAAATAGCAAAATGACTCCACCAAGAGACGCCTAGGAATGGAGGAGCACAACCCTGAGTATGTTTGGAGGGCATTTCTAAAGAGGATTGACATGTGGTTACCATGTGGGGGATGGGACACAGATTCACCATGAATGCAGATGGAAATTCTATGTATATAATTAAGAAGAGGAAGACAGGGTACATGTGCACACTCTCTTGTTTTGTTTTTTTGTTTTTTTCGAGACAGGGTTTCTCTGTATAGCCCTGGCTGTCCTGGAACTCACTCTGTAGACCAGGCTGGCCTCGAACTCAGAAATCCGCCTGCCTCTGCCTCCCAAGTGCTGGGATTAGAGGCGTGTGCCACCACCGCCCGGCATCACGCTCTCTTCTTCCTGAGCACAAGGTCACTGTTGCCATCATCTCTGGACATCAGGTCCCAGCAGTGGCAGCCTTTCAATGTGGATTCAGCACCAGAGACTGACTCTCCAGTGTGCAGGGAGCCATCACACAGCTGCCCTGCCTTCTAGTACGTAAGCCACGCTAGTAAATCTCCTTATAGCACACATTCTCTGCCCCTCTACACACTTTTTATTTTAGTTCTGATCTTCTAGAGGACCTAAAATATATACATTTTGGTACCAGGAATGGGGACTTCTCAATTCCTGAACTTTAAACACTCTTGTATAAACTGTTTGGCTCCTCTTTAGTGGTTTCTTTGCCTACAACTTTAAAGAAGCTACTTTTCTGGCCAAACTGTATGTTTCCCCATGTATTTCTGCTCTGCTTTTTAAAAGCTCCTAATTCTCACTGCAAATTTGGTTAAAAGCAGCTAGCACTAGCATGGTATAGCCTGAACACTGCATCATTTTTCAATGTATGCTCTCTCAAGGCTTCAGACATGCATAAACTAGAGACAGAGTCTTTGCTAGAATAAAACATGAATGGTTTCCAGTCCAATTCTAATAGTCATTGTTCCCCTTTAAATCTCACAGAACAGTCTCTACTGTGCATCTCTATAACGTTCTAATTTTCCAAACTCCTACCAGAGTGGTCCACTTAGCTCTGCTTAGCACAAGGGGTGCTCTAGTCTGCCTTCAAACTCTTTCATATTCTTCTTATACACCAGTTCTCAAAACCTAATAATAATGTTGTCAGGTGTAGTTACAATGCTTAATCCCCTGGCACCAATTTCCTCTATCAGTTATTTTTGCATGGCTCAGGCCTAATATCTGACAGGAGCAACTTAAGGGAGGAAAGCTTTATTTTCAGTTGTTTGCATTCCATCATGTCAGGGACGCCATGCCCAAGCAGCTCACTTCCTCAAAGAACAACTGTTTGTTAGAGGCTGACCACACCACAGGGAGGATTGTGTGTTACAGGCTGACCACACCACAGCAGACCAAAAAAGCAGAGAAAAGAACACACAGGGACCAGGGGCCAAAAATGGCCTTTGAGGGTCCACCTTATAAAGCTTCCAGGGCGTCGGGCGGTGGTGGCGCACGCCTCTAATCCCAGCACTTGGGAGGCAGAGGAAGGTGGATTTCTGAGTTCGAGCCCAGCCTGGTCTACAGAGTGAGTTCCAGGACAGCCAGGGCTACACAGAGAAACTCTGTCTCAAAAAACAAACAAACAAAAAAACAAAAGGAGAAAGGGAAAAAAAAAGTGACAAGTCAGCCAAGAGTTTGGTTTATGATGTTACCAGAGCTTATGAAGTCTCTCTCGGGCCCTTCACAGGCTTATTCCGTGCTTACAGCCTGGTAGGCCATGGGAATACAGGGAGTAAGATAAAGTCCCTCCTCTCAAGGTCATCACAGGCCCAACTGACAGCTTAATAGGAGAAAGCAGTCTGTGAACAAATCATTAAAACATAACCTGACTTGAGAGCCCAGAGGAGAAAATGGCTAATGGCCTGGGATATGTGGGAACTAGTTAAAGTGAAGGCCGACTGACAATTTCAAGATGAAATCCATTAGGGGTAGCTGTGCTAAGAGCACACGTCAGTGAAAAATCTAAACTTCACGCCCACTTCCCAACAGCAGACAAATTATTTACTTACAGAAAAATATGACTAACAATAAGACAATTCTCATGTGCCTTGTACAGTTCTGTCCAGTGGGACTTAAATGCCAGCACTAATCACATGGTCAGGAGAAAGTCAAGAAAAGCCCACCACACTACTGGAGCCAATAAACTTCAAATCTGTAGGGAATCCTAAATCTCAGCTAATCCCAATTTTCTTTTCATGTATCCCTAAAGTCTACCCCAGGAGGCATGCCTCATTAAGAAAGAAGAAGAGGCCAGTGAGGGCTCAGGTGGTAAAGGTCATTGCCATTTTGGCCTCATAACATGAATATAATCCCTGAAGCCCATGGGAGAAGGAGAGAACCAACTCTCCAAAGTGGGCATACATAGACAAATAAAAACAAAGCATTCCTAGAAACCAAAGAGAAGGGTTACACTTGGCTCAGATCACATGCTGCCCTAGCAGAGGACCAGGGTTTGATTCCCACCACCCACATGGCATAGCCATCTGTAATCACAGATCCAGAGGACTGAAATGCTTCTGGTCACTGTGGGTATCAGGCATATACACTGTAAAAAGATCATACATACATCCTGCCAAAACATAATATGCATCAGATAGATAGATAGATAGATAGATAGATAGATAGATAGATAGATAGATAGATAGACAGACAGACAGGAAGGATACAAAACCAAAAAATAAGAGTTCAGCAAGGTTCTCATAAGAATTTATACCAGCACACACGTTACACTCAACACACCAAAGGCATGTCCGTGAGACGCCCTAAGGCTGCCATATTGTCATTTTTCAGTTATTACATATTTATTATTTCACTTCTCAGTGTAATCTTGAAAATGTCACCCCTGCCCTTGACTTACTTGACTTATCTGGATCCTCAACATTCACTCTGCAAAAGAGACTTATTTCCAAATACCTCAATCTGAAACCGAATTCCATCATAATCTGGGGCCAATTTATTCATAATTAATATTCACAACAGAGGCTCTTGTAATGGGAAAGAAGCACGAGTTCTAGTATTTCCTCCCAGTACCTAACAGTTACATGGTAAGACAGTAAGCTAAGGTGTCTCACTGGTTAGTTAAGGAGTTCATCTCCTCGGGCATCTAATACAAACCTTTCTGATGAGAAAATACTAGAATGTGCTTGACCTTGTGGCCCATGCCTGTGAGCTCAACTCCCAGGAAGTGGAAACTGTGTTTTAAAAAAATAAAAATAAAAAATCAAGAATGAGGGGGTAGTGTGAGTTTCCTTTTACTATCCAGGAAATATTCAAAGATGTTTTTGTAGCCGGGCGGTGGTGGCGCACGCCTTTAATCCCAGCACTTGGGAGGCAGAGGCAGGCGGATTTCTGAGTTCGAGGCCAGCCTGGTCTACCAAGTGAGTTCCAGGACAGCCAGAACTACACAGAGAAACCCTGTCTTGAAAAACCAAAAAAAAAAAAGATGTTTTTGTATTTCAAGCTGCTGTTCTTTTAGAGATAAAAATCTCACAAAACAGCAAACGTCTGGAATAAGTAATTGGAAGAGATGAATGATTTAAGAATCCAATTATTCCATAAACACCTGCTTAGGAAGAAGCCAATTATAATGAGAAAGCCCTCATAGCACGAGAATCTTCCTCTTAGGGAGTAGAAGCTACTAAAACATACTTGCTTACTAAGAGAATTCAGAAGCTCTAAATTTGAGAATATCCAGTTCTCACATCATTAATGAGCCAGTCAGTAAGACTCTGACTTAAGACTTTAAAAATTCTCTATTTCTTCTTCCAGTCCTTTCTAAATTCTGCTATTTACATAAGTTACAACTAATTCAATTAGTTTATAAGCTGTGTACCTCACCAACTTAAAATTTTCAAGTTGTGTTCAAATACTATCTTCTTAGAGATATTTCACCCGAGCTGCTAGCTGAGGTAGTACTGCATGTTATAATTAGTCAGTGTGAGTAACTACATATTTCTATTTCAAAGCACCCACCTTATGGGGTGGAATAAACTTTTCTGCATAATAAAAAGAAAGTGTGCACTCATAGACACTCATGGATGAATTCTAATTCATTTACCCAACCACATATAAATCAAAGTGTGAGGTAAGACATTACAGGCAGCAAACAAAACAAAACGGATAGCCCTGGTGGCCACACCTTTAATCTCTGCATTCTGGAGGCAAAGGCAGCGAGCTCTGTAAGGTGGAGGCCAGCGTGGACTGCACAGTGATTTCTAGGCACAGTGAGCACTGAAACCCCGTCTCAAAGCAAATAAAAGGCAGCAAAGATGCACTGGTCAGCATCAGTGTCCTGAGTCCGTGCTGCCAGGAGTCATCTCAACTTCTGAGCTAGAGGAGAAATGTGTGCTTACATCTGTATCAGCCCTGTACATTTAATACTCCTTTTTTACGTAAAAGGGAAAAAGTGGACAGAGTGGGTTAATCTTTTACCATATTTTCACTGTTAAAAATTTAGAAAAATTGCAATGGCAGTCAGTCTGTGGAAAATGTAGGATGAACCCTCTCTATACACACAGGGCAGGCAGGATGCACCAGGAGGCGCGGCTGGCCCTGAAATGGAGGGCCACCACAGCTGTACTGCAGACTCAGTCAAAGGCTTAAACAAGTCTGCCTGCTCAAATTAAGCTCTTATTTTTTTAAAGATTTATGTTTATTTATGTGTGTGTATGTATGTGCAATGCCACATGTGTACAGTGTCCAAAGAGACCACAAGAGGGCATTAGATGTCCTGGAGCAGGAGTTATAGGATTATGAGCTGCTACACATGGGTACTGGAAACCAAATGTGGGTCCTCTGGAAGAGGAGCACATGTCTTAACTGCATTGTCATCTCTTCAGCCTCCCATTTTCTCTAAAACTAAGAAGAAGGAAACCGTTCATTTCTTTGTTAACCACTTGTTTAGAGCACAAGAAGTCTGCCTTAGTGTATTTACTTCTGGACTCGTTTCTGGAACTGAAGGAAAACTGTCTGCTATTTTTCACATCTCATTTGTGCACAAGCCTCATCTCTTCACATTCTTCTTCTGTATACACGCTCACCTGTTGACTTCTTTTCACCTGTTCACACTCATTTGCACATACTTCCCATGTGTACACACTCATCTATACATGCTCCTCCTTATTTGTAATCATTACTTAGCCAATAAGATATTTCTTTTACTAAAGACAGGAGGAAAGTCTCTATTAGAAATGCTGCACGTGGCCGGGCGGTGGTGGCGCACGCCTTTACTCCCAGCACTTGGGAGACAGAGGCAGGCGGATTTCTGAGTTCAAGGCCAGCCTGGTCTACAGAGTGAGTTCCAGGACAGCCAGGGCTCCACAGAGAAACCCTGCCTCGAAAAACCAAAAACAAAGAAATGCTGCACGTATTTTGCTGTCTAGAGTTAAGAAAGTCAAAGTCAAACAGAGCAGCCTGGGTTGAGATTTAATTTCCTTAGCTAATAATAGATTTGCCATTCGTTTAATATTTACAGAAGATAATGGTTTCCTTTTTTTCTGTAAAAGAAGCATGTTTTTAGGACGTGTGGGAACATTTAAAAAATGAAAAAGAAATAAGACACGTAAATTGGCTATGAGTAAGTGGGATAAATTATTTAATTAAAATATAAGTATCCATTTTGATCTTGGGCTTTATAAGGATGAATAGGAAGAACAGACCATGAGCTGCAAGGCTACGTGCACAAGACAGAGTACGGATGGGAAGTGGCTTGTGGAGTCCACCTCAGCCCTGCACATGGGAACTGTGGCTGTTGGGGGAGGAGAAGTTCACTTCCTTTGGATGTGGTTCCTGATAAAAGCCACACAGAGCTAAGTGGATGCAGTGGGTTTAAAAGAACACATGAAAGCTGAGAAGGAAAAGTGGCAGACAGAGGATACAGGAGGGGCTGGACAGGCAGGTCTGAGGGACGGGTGCAATCAAATAAAATACATTAGTCATGTGTAAAATTCTCAAATCACACACACAGTCCCCCATATGTGGGTGCACAGAAGTCAAAATTAAAAAATATATATATATATAGAAGTTCAAACTTGCACCAGATGTGGTTGTGGCAGTGCATTTGGAAGGCTCAGGAGGGTGGGAGGCTGTGGGTCTGAGCTTAGTCCAGGATGTGTCGGAAGACCCTGTTCAACCAAACCGGAGGCTTGGAATGTAGCTTACATGTACAACAGTTGTCTAGTGTATGTGAAGTGGCAACTCACGGAAGAGAGGGTCTTCGAAGGAACTCTACGTGGCTTCTAAGTCACAACAAGGTTTATCATTGATATCCACAGGAAGGTTTTCTTTTTCCTTTTCCCCATGAGGCAGTTTCATTTGCTGCAGAACAGGGTGAACAGAACCACCTCACTGTAAGGACTCCACTGCTTATGGATGAACCAGGGCATGGTGGTTCACACCTGTGATCCAGTACCTAGGAGCCCGAGTCAGGAGGCCTACAATCAATTCTAGCTTAGTCTAGGATGCACAGTAATACCTTGCCTTAAAAAGCTAACTCCAAACAAATCAGCACACTACAAACAAACCAACCACAGCAACAAAACCAGAAGGACTTGAATGTGAAAGAGGACCTTTGTTCTGCTTTAAAGATGGGATCTACCTAGCTGGGCTCAAGTAACCCAGCCGCCTCAGGATGGTAAGAGAATACAAGAAAAGGAGCCAAGTCTGACTCAGGTTTACTACTATTTAGATCCTGAATGAAATACTCTTTACAAAGGACTTTCTAGAACAGTCACTAAGGAACTCTTAGTAGGGCCAGGGTTTATCACTGCAGTGGCATGGAGATCAGCTTTGCTATCTACTGCTTACGTTTCCTGTCCTGTTCAACTTTACTCAGTGAAGAAAGGCATCCAACTAAAAGTCCAGCTGCCCGGGCTTCCCTGCAACTTGGCATGGCCATATTCATTTGGTGCAGCTGCTTTAAAAAAAAACAAAACAAAATGAGACATCTCGGAAAAATGCTTTAAAGGGCAACTCATTCAGCTGGGAATTAAATTTTTCTTTTCTTGATGTTTACTTTGGATAATAGATAGATAGATAGATAGATAGATAGATAGATAGATAGATAGCAAGCAGCCATTTTGGACCAAAATTAATCTCGAAAAATGACCTATTACTCTAGGATAATGAAGTAGGAAAATGGAAGAGTTTACTGCAACTCTACAATGCCCATCTCGGTATGTTTTACTTAAAGAACACATTACTTTGTGTTTAAATTACATAGAAGCTCTTTACTATAAACCAATTACTGGCACAGGTAGAGAATTAATTATCTAAAAATAATTAATATTTATGCCCTAGGACCAAAAACGCTCATCTACTCAGAGGCAATGAGAGGGAAAAAAAATAGAGAATAAAATCAGAACCCTTTTCAACTGGAGAAAGTTGGGGGGCAGAGTGGAGAGTAGCCTGGTAGGTACCAAGGGTGGTCCATCACATCACCTTCTATGACAAATTAATAAACCACACTTAAATCAATAAGAAATGAAAAGAAGTTCAATGTATCTGGTGATAGTGATAATTAACAACAAAAGGACTATGAAGTTTCCAAAACTTAAGTTCTACATAACAGAAAATACCACAAACGATATAATCATCTGGAACAGGTAGACTGTAACAAACCTCCTCACACAGCAGAAGCAGTGACAATCAAAGGAAACATTTGAAAATGGCAATCAGTCTTGGGAGTCACTTATAACTTCAACTCTAAATCAGCTACATATCTCTAAAGCATTACTTTTATTTTAGATGTAAAAGGACTAAGCTATATTAATTTAAGCAGCAACTTTAGTTAATGTGGGCTCTGAGGAACATCAATTACGGGTATACTAATGAAGATTATTAGAAATGGCCCGATTCAGTGTACTTCCTTTAACACATGCTTTTGTTTTTTTACCTGTCTCAAGACAAGGTCTCCTCATGCAGCCCAAGATGTCCTTGCCTGGGTTTACAATTCTCCTGCCTCAGTTTTCCCAATCCTAGGATTGGGAAGTACCACCATACCATTGGATATCACAAAACAACTGAAGGGGAAAAATATATACAGGTCTCTTTTTCCACCACAAAACAAACACGATTTTTCTAGGAGCAACCTTTGGGTTACAGGACCTAGCTGTCAAGCAAAAATTGATGTTCAAATAAAAGCAACTTGGCAGCTATCTCCCAAAACAGGTTGTCTGAACCTGGTTGGCAGGTAAATAGAGGCTTTCTTTTACTATCCACACTTGACCTAATGTATATACATACAACCCAGAGAGATATCTGAATGTGACATTATACACTAAGACAGTTGCTAACACACACACACACACACACACACACACACACACACACATATACACCAGTCTGATTCAAAGATATTTCTGACATTTATTTTTCTATCTCCTCTTATTTGTGTATTGTTAATGGAATGTCTTTTTGTTATGCAACATTTCAAATTTCCTTTTAAGAGCTGATATGAAAAAAAAAATAGAAGTTTCTAGAAGTCAAACCAGTTCTTAGTATGTTCATTATTTCAATCAAACATTGAGTGTACATGGCAATAGAGACTGTGTGTGCAAACTGTTCACATGTGCAACAACACTCTGAAATCCCTAAAGCTGCAGAAGAACACATGACTACATTAGACTTAGCTTACAGTGTAATATGTGATTCTTCCAGATATTTATAAAATACAAAGGTGTTTGATGAGTAGACACGGTGGGATTGCTATTTGGGAAATGAACATGAACACACAAGACCAAATCTCTATATTAACTTTGAATAACAGAAACAAATGTGTAACTACAAATAATTTAAAAATGGCCCGGCTCGGGCCAACTATGACGGCGGTGCTCTGCTTAGCTCATGTTCTGTGGCCAGAAGCCAAGTACACCACAGCTAGAAGTGGCCAGAGGCCATGTGCACCACAACTAGACCCACGAGACGCCAGCATGGCGACCAGCTCTGCCAATCCACCACGCTGTCCACAATGCTTGGCTGAGCCCGGATAATACCTGCCATCCTGCGGTACCCGATAGAATGATGACTTTTAGAACTTAAGGTTATCCAATTGGTTCATATATTTGGAAATGTTCAAATAACAAGATGCCCACACAATTAGAATTGTTAACCCAATTAACTAACCTAGATATGAACAACCTCCTGAGACTGCTAGAGACACGAGGGCATCTCCAGCCATCTTCTCTCTCCTCCACCTCCTTCCTCTCCCCTCTTCCTCCTCTCTCCTTCCACCCTTTGCTGCTCCCACCTTAGCTCCTCCCAAATTACTGAGCTTTATTGTAAAATGTAGCAGGTGAAATATCCTGTTACACAAATGTAGCTTTTGCTTAGCCTGGCACCAATGTGTGAAAGGCTGTACAACCAGGAGGCTGAAGCAAGAGGATCACAAGTTTGAACCAGCTTGAATGCATAGAGAAACTGATGGGCTTCTAAGACATGACTGGATGCTTAGGTCTCGAATGTCTTAATGAACTCATCACATTATGCATCATTGGAAGTTAGTGGAAACTAGGAATTAGGGGCCTACTTGAAGAAAATAAATCTCTGCAAGGTCACTCACCCACCCTTTCCTGCTTTCCCTCCATCTCCTTTTCCGCTTCCTGGCCACCTGGAGTTGAGCAGCCCTCCTCAGCACAGCCCAAAGTGTTGGGAGCCACTTGAATAGGCACACTATGGAGGACTCGTTGGTGTGGCATAATTCAAGTATCCCAGTAACAAGTGTTGAACGTTTCTCATGTGCTTGCATGCCACTGTGGATCACTGCCCCAAATCCTTTGTTCATATTTTAATTGGGTTGTGTGCTCATTGCTGAATACTGATACTTTTCAATGAAGGAATTACACTCTGTTCAGAAGTGTAATTTATTTGCTAAAGACAGATCATAAACCAGTTGACTTAATTTAAGTTAGCATTTTCTCTAATAACAAACTAAGTCAGTCCTCCAGCCTCATTCTTCTTAAAGGAGAAAACAACTGGAGTTAATGTTGGATACAATTCCTTACGAAGGAATGCTCTGAAAAAAAAAAGAAAGGTGCTGTCACAGAAACTGTGAAGGATTTTTTAACACGTTAATTATAAATCCTGGCCACATGTAGCTTTATATAAGAATTAACCTGAATAGTCATTAGAGATAGGCTAGTAGAAGAAACCAGAGGAAGAGAGGAGAGGAGAAGGGAGGCCAGGATGATGCACACAGCATGCCACTGTGGACCAGCAGGCACCACCACCATGGTTCAGTTTCCTACAAACACTCTCCAGGTCAATGGTGCAGACTATGAATTAGTTAGGGGTGGGTAGACCACCTCGGCATGTGGCTAATAGCATTCAAGGGATGTAAGTCTCCTTTTTTTCTTAGAAATTTCAACTGCATTCAAAGAGCCACTGTGATAGATAGATGCATTAATCAAGAATATAATAACATGGCAATTAAAATTTTAAATTTCCTTTTGTGCAATTTTTTTTAAAAGCATCTTTGGCAAAGTATTAGCCACAGTTCTACAGGGTAAGTGTGCTTTACACAACAAGAGAGAGGTAAAGTGTCTTAAACAATTCTTCCAGTAAACCCAAATGTTCCAATACTGTTTCTCAGAAGAGAGAGAGAGAGAGAGAGAGAGAGAGAGAGAGAGAGAGAGAGAGAGAGAGAGAGAGAGAGAACACACACACACACACACACACACACACACACACAGAGGCAGAAGAGGATGTCGGACCCCATGGAACTAGACTTACAGAAGGTTGAGAACTAACTACCCTGTGGGTCCTTAGAACCGAACCTGCATCTTCCACAAGAGCCACAAGAGCAGCAAGTGTTCTTAACCTCTGAGAAATCTCTCCCAGTCCCAAGCTGTTTTATCTTTAAGAAAAACAACTGTGTGTGAGCACATGAGGACTTACACTGTGCAGTCAGTGGACAGCACGGTGGCAGCCTGTTCTTTCTATCTGCTTTTGAGATAGGGTTCTCTTCTTTGTCTTCTATGTGAATCCACGGCTTACTGGCCACAGATGGTCCAGGAATACCCCCCCCCCCCCCGCTTCATTCAGGACAGCAGGCAGGTATGTGCTATTATACAGCTTCTACGTGGGTTCTGGGTATTTGAACTCAGTTCCTCCAGCTGTCTATCAAGCTCTTTATCTCTTCAGCTCTCAAAGTGCTTTTAAGTAGTAAGTAATCTATAGGTATTTAACACATAGTAAAATAACTCTACTTAAGTCATTGCTAGTTCAAGGTCAGAACTAGAAAAAGCGGGGAGCTGGGGATGTACCTTAGTGGGCTGACTTAAGTATGAAGCCTTGGGTTTAGTCCTAAGCACGAGGTGTGGTATAAGACGAGGTGTGGTAATACAAGGAAGGAAGGGTGAACCACGTGCATCAGGATTTCAAGATTATCCCATATACCAAGTTCAAGGGCAGGTAGCCCGGGATACAGGAGACTGTGTCTCAAAAACAAAACAAGGAACTGGAGAGATGGCTCAGCAGTTCAGAGCAGTGACTGCTAGTCCAGAGGATCCAGGTTCAAATCACAGGACCCACATGGCAGCATACAATCATCTGTAATTCCAGTTCCAGGGGATCTGACATCTGACCTCTATGGGGCATGCATGCACACAGTGCACAGATATACATGCAGGCAAAACATCCATATATTTAAAATAAAAATAAATCTCAAAAAATTCAAAATAAAACCAACGTATTTCTCCCATACAAGGAAAGCCCAAAATAAATACTACTTTCCCAGGCTAAAATTAAGATCTGTTATAGGAATGTTTAATTCAATATCAATTTTATAAATATAATTACACTTTAAATATTTTATATCTTCCCATAGTTTCTTTTAATAAGATTTAGTGATGACTTTAAAAAATATTAGACATGTAGAACAAAAGAGACTAGAGCAGTAAATTGATTCTCTTGTTCAGGGTGATTTACTGAGCCACAAAAGCAAGCAAATGGAACTGACATACATGACTGGGCAACTTAGGGGCTCTCCAGGGCACTTTACTTAACTGTATCTGTAGCACTGGTGCTTCCTAAAGTATTGAGATCTGGGGAGCTAACTCAGAGATAGAGCCCTTGCTTAGAATGCAAAAGTATTGGGTTCAGTCTGCTTAGGGACAGTAGACAAGTTATTGAAATTCCCTCCGTCTGACCAGGGCAAAATCAATAAGACAATCTGGAAGCACATTTCCAGAGAAAATAAAAATAGTACACTTCATGGAGCTGTTTCTACTGTGGAACACTTTTGGATATGATTGCTGAGAACATGAACTTTTAAGTAGTGAAGAATATGTTATTTCTTGCTCCCACTGGGTCTGAGAGAAGCAAAGATCACTTCCTAAATGAAAATAAGACACATCTCTATGGGTGCTTAGCACTCCCCATTACTGCTTTTACCACTCTGTGCTGTGGACAGAAGGATGAATCAGTGGCTAAGGGTGCTTGCTGTTCTAGAAAACCTGAGTTTAGCTCCTTTCACCTATACTAGGGTGCTCTCAACGGCCTGGACCTCCAGTGCCAAAGGATCCAACACTCTCCTCTGACCCCCGCACATGTGGCATTATTTACAAAGGTACCCACAAACAAAAGTAAAAATAAGAAAAATAGATATTAAACAAAAACCACTGGCACCTCATACTTTTTGAATCGCACAGGTTGTAAGAGCTGAAGTTTAGGCAAATGTAATTTGGTTTGATCATGTGACACTGGAATACACATTTCAAGCAACACCTTTTGGCAGCCTGTCACTTTCTGTGGGGCACAGTGTCTGCTGTAGCACAGAACTACCAACCAAAACCCTGTCCCTCTTTGCTCACATGCCAGGCCACAGAAAGACCAATTGCTGGTTTTTAGTTTTTTTTTTTAAAGATTTATTTATTTATTTATTTATTTATTATGCATACAATGTTCTGCCTGGATGTATGCATGCCTGCAGGCCAGAAGAGGGCACCAGATCTCATTATAGATGGTTATGAGCTACCATGTGGTTGCTGGGAATTGAACTCAGGACCTCCGGAAGAGCAGAGAGTGCTCTTAACCTCTGAGCCATCTCTCTAGCTTGTCCAGTTGCTTTTTAAGCCTCAAGTTTTGAAAAGTGTCTCTGCAGACTGTCTTCTGTTTTGGTTTACTAAAGTAACTGGTACCTGCTGGTGATCCCTTGACAATGTAGAGTGATGGGACTTCAGATGGCATCTGTCTGTCAGAATGGATACCACCTAGCCAAACTGGAGCAAGCTATGGCTTTCTTTGTAAAAAAAAAAACCAAAAAACAAACAAACAAACAAACAAACAAAAAAACCCAAACATTCATTTTCTTTCTCTCCCTCTCCCTCTCCCTCTCCCTCTCCCTCTCTCTCTCTCTCTCTCTCTCTGTGTGTGTGTGTGTGTGTGTGTGTGTGTGTGTGTGTGTGTGTTTGCGTGCTCTCAGGCTGATCTTGCTGGTCCTGCACCAAGCTCTTGAGGAATAGAAGAAACATTTGTTTTGGAACAGTTTATTATAGTAATAAATACTGTATTCTTCCATCTTTCTCCAGCCAAACTCTTCTGAGCTCAAGTCAATCGCCTACTGGAAGTGCGTTCTTAAAGGTCAGTCAATGGTATCATTACCCTCACACCAACAGCCTCTGACTCTCCTTCTGGTGGTATCTACACAGCCTCTGACAAACTGGAAATCTTTCTATTCTTGGATTCTGCTAAATGCTCTTTAGCTCTGACCAAGGATCTCCGGTCTGACTTTCTAAATTTCTTCATGCACTGTATGTTTTTTAAAATGACTTACTTATGTATTTTATTTATATGGGTATTTTGTCTGCATGTACATCTGTACAACAGGAGAGGGCATCAGATCCTAAAGGATTACAGTTACAGGCAGTTGTGAGCTACCATGTGAGTGCTGGGAATTGACTCCTGGAAGAGCAGACAGTGCTCTGAACTGCTGAGCCATCTCCAGCTACCATGGACATAGGTTTAACCATATCCCATAAACACAGATGCTCTGATTTAAATTCCCACCTTTCCCACCATAGGCTGGATGACAGCAACAGTATTATTAAGCATAAGTAAAGTTTATTAGCACTGTGTGCTGGGCCTTACATCAGGCTCTCTACACAGCATACACAAAACCCTGTGTCTACCTAGTAAGCCTGCAAGCCCACACATACTCTACAGAGCCAGCCTCTCTACTGCTTCTGTCAAGCATGCTCTAGTGAGTGCTATATCCTCTCATTTGTCATTGTCTCCCAGGTATACATGCAGGGAGTTTGAGCACAGAACATCAGGGCCAAGAAGGTCTCACGAGTCTTTCCTGTCATTTTATTAATTGACTACAGTGAGTTTAAAAGTCACAATCACAACACAGAATTGAACTACTCAGCAACACCATTACTGAAGATCAATACCAAACTGCAGTATTTACTTCATTTAGACAATACTACTGTGTATCTGTTTTCGAGATATGATTGTAAAATGCCTTCAAAACAGAAACCTGGCAGCACTGAGATCTTAGAGTGAGAGAAAGTAAAGGCACCTGAGGAGCATCTCAGCTCATGATTAAAAGGCTGTACACTAAAGGAGCCCTCGAAGGCAGACAGTTGTGCGGACGTAGAACACAGGTCAGATACGGATGAAATCGGGTGGAAAAACGCCGGGTCCCACCTCTGCCTCCCCTATTTTTGAGAAGCTGTCTCTGAAATCCACTCCATTGCTTTTCTTGTTTGTTTTCTTTCTTTCTCTCTCTCTCCCTTCCTTCCTTCCTTCCTTCCTCCCTCCCTCCCTCCCTCCCTCCCTCCCTCCCTCCCTCCCTCCCTCCCTTCCTTCCTTCCTTCCTTTCTTTAGATGTGGTCTCTCTACATAGCCCTGGCTGTCCTGGAACTTACTATGTAGACCAGGCTGGCCTTGAATTCACAGAGATGTGCCTGCCTCTGCCTTGCTAAGTTCAATAATTAGATGACTTAGGATTTATTTACCTCAACACAATTTAATCACCTGGCCAGTTGTGGGCACACACTTATAACCCTGCACTCAGGAGACCAAGGCAGGAAAAACACGATTGGGATCAAGGCCAGCCTGGACTACAAAGTGAAACCCTGTCTAGAAAAACCATAATCATAAGGCAGCTACCAGAAGGGCTGTACTTCCTGAGGGTCAGAGCACCTTCTGCACTGAAGCGCGACAGTGCTGTCCTTGCAGCTTTCTCCAGTCATGGCTGCAATGAAACCCCTTAGGAGGCCTATTTGCTGCAAATTCTGTATAAACCGTTGTCTATTGCCCCACTGACAACCGTCATAAACCCACACGAGTGTGGTCCCTCTGGACAGCACTGTTCTTTCTTTCCACTGTGAAACAGGGAATACTTAAGCTCATGTTTAGTCCTTAGCTGTGCTTCAATGACCACACTGGTTTCTTGTTTCTGCTTTAAGACAGGGTCTCCCTATATAACCCAGGCTGGCCTCAAACTCATAGTGAACCTCCTGCCCCAGTCCTGGGTACTGGGATTTAGCTACTATGCTTAATTTGGTGTATATTTTCTAGAAAAAACAAAAAACAAATGTAAGCTATACATGATGGTTCACAACCAAAATCTTAGTTCCTATGACATACAAGCTACAAAATCAAGAGTTCAAAACCAGCCTCATCTACCTGGTATGTTTGAGGTCATCTGGGGCCTCATAAGAACAAAACACTCCAGTAATACAGGTACAATCTGTACCCAAATCAGCAAATACTAATTCAATACTAATTCAAATACTAAATCAAATACTAATTCTTCTGATATACTTTATTTGTAAGTTGAAGAAATAGATAAATTATCATTTGACTCAATTTTGCCAGGAAGCCAAAACTCAGTAACTTATATGTGTCGGCAGTTATTGAGTACTTATAATTAGTACAGATTTTTTAAACTGGTTGAAAAATGAAATTTCATTATTATTATTAGCAGTAGTAGCAGTAGTAGTAGTAGCAGCAGCAGCAGCAGTATTTTGTGACAGGGCTCACTATATGTAGCCTTGGCTAGCCTTGAGATTTCTTTATAATGGTTCCAATTTTATTTTATTTATTTTTTAAAAGTGTGTGTGTGTGTGTGTGTGTATGCTCACCATGACATGTACGTGAAGGTCAGAGGACAATTCTGGAGTTGGTTTTCTCCTTTTTCTACCTTTATGTGGATTTGAGAAATTGAGCTCAGGTCACCCGGCTTTGGGGGCAAGTACCTTTTCAAGAGCCAACAACTGCTAAATTTTAGAAGAAATTCAAGAAATGAGAGCGGCCCTTGGTTTGGCTTAATGATATGCTCTTAGGAGGCCATAAAGACACTGTTTCAAATATGAAAATGCTTCCAAGTTTTAAAAACTGCACCTTGAAGTTTCTGGTGGGCGTGAGAGCACAAGTACCCAAGAGCTCCTGTAGAGCTCACACCCATTCACAAGTGAGCAAACCCTCGGCTGCCAGACCCAAGGCCACATCATCTTGGCTACTGCTTGTGCTAGACAACACTGAACATGCAAACAGTGACTAAGTCTCTATGTACCGTTATAGCTTCTTACTATTTTTACCGCATAACACTTTATATATTTCATAGTAAAAAGATTTTTCAACAAGCTTAAAATGACAGGGAAAGGCCAGACACTGCAAAGGAAACAGACTTTGGTAAGTAAGGATATTCTGAAGGAAAAACAAAAACAGTAAAGAACCATGATTGCTTCAAATGAAAGGTGGTGAGTGAGGCTCTGCTCTGGCGGGCTCCAAACCCTGGGCGGCAGCAGCCCTTGACCGCACCGACTCTGCTCGGCAGTTGGCTAAAGCTCTGTTACTCTCCTCAAGCCTGCTCCATCACTGCCCTCAACTCCACGGTGTTTGCTCAAGAACTCCAATCTTGCCTGCAGGTGTGTGTACATGCCTTCCTTCAAGTCTCCAGATGGGAGCTCACCGCCATTATGGACCCCTGACCTTGAACACTCACCAATAAGCATCTTGTTTTCTCAGTCAAAATCCAAATGCTCTAGTACGTATACTTGTTTTCAGACAGTGGGTCATTCTGAAGTCCCAGCTGGTCTCACATCCCCCGTCCTCTGGCCTCAGCGTTCCAAGAGCTGGAAGTTACAATTGCGTGCTAACCACATTCCAGTTCCCGGTTTCTTCTCACGTTCCCACTATGGTTGTTGTTGTTGTTGTTGTTGTTGAGACAGGGTTTCTCTGTAGCCTTGTCTATCCTGGAACTTGCTTTGTAGACCAGGCTAGCCTTGAACTCAGAGATCCACTTGCCTCCACCTCCCAATTGCTAGGATTAAAAGGGGTGCACAACCACCACTACAAGGCTCAAAAGATACTCTGCCCCCAAACGTTTAATTCTTAGCTCTTAGGGAAGTAGAGAGAAAACAACCGATGTGGGCTGTAGTGGACATGGGCTGTGGTGGACACGGGCTATGCTGGCATTCCTGTTTTCTGCCTTACGATTTATGTTTGTTTTCATGGGAAGGCTTTTTGCTTAAGATTCAGTTATTCATTTCTTCGATGCACAGCTACCTAGATGTTAACTGCTATAATTCTCTCTCCTTCTCTCCCTCTCTCTCCAGACACACACATGCGTGCGTGTACACACACACACACACACACACACACACACAACTTGCAAGAAACAAATTATATTTTCTTTTTTTTTTTTTTAGTTTGGTTTTTCGAGACAGGGTTTCTCTGTGTAGCCTTGGCTGTCCTGGAACTCACTCTGTAGACCAGGCTAGCCTCGAACTCTCGAACTCAGAAATCCGCCTGCCTCTGCCTCCCAAGTGCTAGGATTAAAGGCGTGCGCCACCATCGCCTGGCTCAAATTATATTTTCTTATTTCAGAGATTCTTCTCAAGGAAAAGGTATAGTGCCAAAGAAAATTAATAGCTTTGTCAAAGATGTAACTACTATTTAATAAACCAAAAAAAAAATCACAGTTTTCCATAAGCAAGAAAAGAAAGCCCAATGATTTGTGGCAGACAGAACACAACTATTTATCAGACAGATCAAAATGACTCCACTCTAAGAAGTTAGTGACCACTAAGTTTCTTCAACTAACCTAATATTAAACTTCTTTTATGGAAACTTTTTTAAGTCAAATGATGCCAAGGGAGAACCTGGTGTTCAAGATCTGTGACTTCATATCTTTGAAATGTAGAGTAAATCTAATTGCTTCTTTCATTTGTGTGCATATGTGTTGCATGTGTGCATATGTGGTGCATATGTGTTGCATGTGTGCAGTGGCAATGCCTGTGCAGACACCACACAAAGCTCAAGCTCACCATCTCGGTGCCTTAAGACAGGGTCTCCCTGAATTATTAACTTTTCAGCTAGGCTGGAATGATAGGCACACGCGATCACGTCTGGCTTTCTAAATGCAGGGTGAGCATCTGAACTCAGGCCTCACGCCTGTACAGCAAGCACTCACCCTGAAACAGCACCCAGCATCCAGAGTATTCTCAACTATATTTGAAAAATATTAGAAATCTCAGAATGTTGTTAAAAAGATTCTTTTTATTTTTAGGTTTGCAAAAATTACATAGTCAATGTCTAACATGTTACTTTTGGTTAAATATACCTAATAAGCCACCAAGACACCAAAATTAATAAGAAACCTGATCTCCAGTCTCAGAGAAGGTAATACTGATCAAAGAAGATCAACCTTCAGTGCTCACATACTGAGTGAGGTATGGCAACCAGCCCACCTGTAGTCCCTAAGCAGTTAAGGACAGGAGGCCTGGACCACAGATCCATTATTTGTATACCCTCTTCTCAGAGTAAATTGGGACTGGAGAATACACATAGTCACAAGACTAAAAGCAAAGGCAATCATTATTTAAGTTAGATTTCAAATTTAATAGGGATGCTAGAACAGAAGCCAGGTGCAACTAAATCTAATTATCAATTTCTCAAAGAAAACCAACCCAAAAGTCCCTGAAGTGAGTGAGTGGAACAGTAGAGTAGCCAAGAGGTATTTCACTGACAAGGCTGAAGGCACTGAGAGTCTAATAAACACAGAAGTGAAGGTGATCTGTCAGCCTCACTAGCAGCATTCAGGATATTCGGGAAGAAATCATATATCATGAAAAAAAAAAAAAAGATCAAGCACTCAAAGTGGGAGTGAAGGGAAGAGTGCACACACTTAGTTGAAGAACTATTGTGGATTATTGTGTATACTGAAATTCAAATAATTTTATAAAAATTACTTATTTATGTACGGCGTTTTTCCTGCATAAATATCTGTTCATAACATGCATACCTAGTGCCTTTGTAGATATTGAGTTATAAGTGGTTGGGAACCACCATGTGGCTGCTGGGAATCAAACCCAGGTCCTCTGTAAGAGCAGCTAGTGTTCTTAACCACTGAGCTATTTCTCCAGTTCAAACCATTTTAAAGGCTACACCCTAATGAAAGTCTGTGACAGGTGTGTAAGGAAGCATGCCACAGCTTGTCAAAGGACATATTCATTCTAGATAAGACAAGATTCAAGACAGCCTTCCCCCTACTCCCAATAACAGAGGGGTGGTTGCAGGAGAATGAGATTCCATCTGGAAAGAAGAGAAGGTTCTGAATGCCTGTAAGTCCAGAGTTACTGTAGGCAGAAAAGATATGGAACTCGAGGTCACCTTCAGCTACAAAGCCTGGGTAATTTGATATAGCCTCAAAAACCAAAACAAAACCAAAGAAGGTTACTGTCACTAGTGCTGCTTTTACGTATTAGTAGGTGAGGCCTTGTTGGAGGAAGTGTGTCATGGTGTAGGTTTTAAGGTTTCAAAAGCTCAAGCCCAGCCCAGTGTCTCTCCTCTCCTGTTGCTCACAGATCTCTCAACTTCTCCAGCACCGTGTCTGCCTGCACATCACCATGATTCCCACCTTGTCAATAATGGACCAAACCTCTGAAACTGGAAGCCAGTCCCAATTGAATGATGTCTTTTTTTAAAAAAAGATTTATTTACTTATTATATATAAATACACTGTAGCTGTCTTCAGACACACCAGAAGAGGGCATCAGATCTCATTACAGATGGTTGTGAGCCACCATGTGGTTGCTGGGATTTGAACTCAGGACCTCTGGAAGTGCAGTCAGTGCTCTTAACCACTGAGCCATCTCTCCAGCCCGAATGATGTCTTTTTTACGAGAGTTGCCATTGGATCTCTTGGAAGCAACGGAACACTAAAACATCTATCTCAAGTCATTCGTACCCGGGAGCTGATTAAATGCTACGTTTATATCAAGTCAGCCGAACCACTTTACATTTTCCAAAAAGCCACAAAGTATAGGACTATGAAAAGGCACTATTTGATGTATTCTTTGCCAGTGAACAATCTTGCTACTTAAGAGTTATATTGGGTAGCCTCATTCACTGACCCCAGAGTTTACTGGGTATAAATGATGACAAAGAATTAACTACGTAACAGTATCTAATAATCTCAGTTTGCTTCTTAATAGTTTTGTTAGGACAGAAATCATCACAAAAAGACAAAGAAAAACCCTCCCTCAAGAAAATATATGCTTTAAAATAAGCTTTTAGTCCATACTTGTTGATATGGATTAAAAACATAAAGCAAAAATTTAATTCGATATACATCAGTGGTAGAGCACTTTCTCAGCACGTGCAAAGTCCTGGCTTTCTACCTTCCCCAACAGAAGGAAACCAGAGAAATTTACATTTGGTGAATGCCAACCACACACTGGCATGTTCAGGCCCATTAGTTGAGGAATTCATACTCACCTAAATGTAATTTTAATTAACATGGCTTTTATAGAAACACAAAAATATATGGGTTTTAAAAAACAAGTTGAGGCTGAAGACATGACTCAATGTCAAGCTTACACTTGTTCTTCCAAGGGCCCAGCTTCAGTTTCCAGCACCCACATCATAAGGCTCACAACCACCTGCAACTCCAGCTCCAGGGGCATGTGACACCCCTGTCATCAGTGGGTATCTGCACTTGTGTGCACAAACACACAATTAAAAATAGTAAAAGTAATTTTAAAAAGTTGTTTTGTTATTAAAGATAGGCTCTTGCGCAGCACAGGCTGGCCTTAAAGTTTTTATATAACTAAGGATGATCTTAAATTTCTGATCCTCCTGCCTCCCTCCCAAGTGAAGGGACTATAGGTGTGCACCTAACACCTGGCTAAATCCTCCTGAAGTTTACTCCCGTCTTTTTAAGGTTCCTCTTGTGCAGATTACATCTAGAGCACAGTTTAGCAAATACTCTAGAAAGTTAACACAGAACCACGACTGGTGACAATTTTAGCACGTAGAAGGCAGATGTAGAAGGACCAAGAAAGAGTTCAAGGCCATCGTTTGTTACATGGGATCCGATCTCAAAAATATAATTTAAAAAAAAGTTCAAAATACAGCTGGCTTTAAAAATGGAGACTCTTTTCAACATTATTCTATTCACACTGTCCTCTTCCCCTCCCCCTCTCTCCATATTGTTGTTAAAGTACCTTCAGTAGGAAACTGAGAGATGGCACTTGCAGAGGACATGGGTTTGACTCCCAGCACCCGACGTCGGCTCACAACTATTCATAATTCCTGTTCCAAGGAGATTTCTGCTCCTCAAGCACCAGACATGTATGTGCTGCACCAACACACATTTGAGCAAAACACTCATACACATAAATAAATCTAATAAAATAAAACACTCTAAATATATTGCTCTTTATAAACTAGTATGCTTAGGGGCAGGAGAGATGGCTCAGCAGTTAAGAGCACTGACTGCTCCTCCAGAAGTCCTAAGTTCAATTCCCAGCAACCACATGGTGGTTCACAACCATCTGTAATGGGATTTGATGCCCTCTACTGGCATGCAGGCAGCTGTTGGGAGCCGACTCCTAGCAGAAAGCGGCTATCATCTTGGCGGCCATCTCGAGCAATATACCCTGACAAGAGACTTGTTTTCAACAGCCTACAACCGCTAAGCACACTCTGATAAATATGTTTTTCTCCTATATCTTGTTTTGTTGTTTATTGCCCCCAGCTGCTAGGTGTGCGTGGTAAAGTGTCTTCAGTTGTGTTCCCCTGCTTATACTTATATATACCCATGATTTCCTTTGAATAAAGGCTAGACTCAAGGCTAGACTCAAGGAGAGACTTGAGGAGAGAATAGACCAGACTCTGTCTCGTTTCTTCGCGTCTCTCATGCCTCTGTCCCCACTCTCTCTCTTGCTAGACCCTGACCCACAGATTGGAGCAGCTCGGGCAGATATAGGTTGACCCTGGAACGTAGGGTGAACGGGCAGTTACAAAGTGGCCCCTGAATGTGGGGCAGCTCCGGCGGTTACAGGCATACATGTAGACAGAGCACTCATATATACAAAATATATACATAAATAAACTCATATGCTTTTGTGAGACTAGCTTTTAAAATAAGAGAGGTATTTTTTTAATTATGAAACTGAGGTAATATTTATTTAATCACCTCTTTTGCTACTAATAAATACCAGTCTAAAATTTTAAAACAATTGATTCTATCATATCAAAAAAAATCATTTACATTTCTGTTCACAGTGGGGGTGGAGTGGGAAAGAGAGACAGTGAAGTAACAATATCTGCATGGAGTTAAATGGCAGTAGAAGGATCAGGGTTAGGTTTACCAGATCACAAAAGCTACTTCTTTTCTTGCTACAACTGACATCTTCTGAAAATCTGTTTTTCATAGACAGTTATAATCTATGAAAACCTTGTCTTTTTTCCTTAAAAGAAAGAATATGGTTATATATCCCTTAGGTTGGCCTGGCGTAACCAGGTATGTGCTCACCATACGTGACTAAGAGCTGAGAAGTACAGAAACTTGTAAGAATTATAAAAATTTCTATTTGGTCACCATTTCATCGCACAATCTTGATATGCATAGCTGGAATAACTGGCTTCCAAAAAACATTTGTGGTTTTGTACAAACCTTGGTCAGGGCAGTGCAGGTCTTTTAAGGTGGGAGTTTTAGCATGTTATAGGCCCTGTTAGCCAAGGCTCACCATGCATGTCTCATCCTGGAACTCGTCCCCAGGAAGGTGGCCTCACTCACTCACCTCCACACTGGGCAGAGTTCCTGCTTGGATGATCAGAACACCTGCCACATGTTTAAAGATGTGTAGAGTTTTTTCTTTACAAAGCAAAGTATATTACAGGAGAATTTAAGTCCCAGAGCAGGATGGAAAAGGCCACAAGCTGTGTAAAAAGCCTTCACAGGTTGCTGGTTTTCAAATTGACTTGATCACAGGGTCCATGACCACAAAAGTCGACTGAGGAGGTTTCAGTACTGCTGAGTCTCACTGAGCTTTTAGGGAGCACTTGGCCTGTAGTTGGGAGAGGAACACACTGGCTTGACTATGAACAACAAATCTGTGTTTCCATTTTAGAACCAGGCAGCCTTCGCAATCAGCAACTGTCTTTTCACATTTCTCTCTTTGCATCTTTCCCACTGTTTCTGTGTGCTTTTTTTCTTTTTTTAAAGTAAGCCTTTTGTTATCTGTCTTCTATTGACGAGCCATAATGCTCTATAAGAAGAGGCAAATAGGACTAAATATACAAACTAACTTTGAAACCAACAAAGGTTTACACATTTTGTTCATCTAAAATGCTTAGGGAAAAGATGTCAGCAAAACACTAAAGGTGGAGCTGATTAATGCTTCTCTGGGAGCATGTGCTATGGTCTCACATCCAGGCAGTCAGCAGTAGCCACCTTAAAGAATTTGCTGTTTACACAGCAACGTCTTACACAAAAGTAAGTGCAGACAAATGACACTTATGATGTCCAAGGTCACGAGCGTAAGTCAGTGTTGAGAAATGGGACCGTCACCCACCCAGCTGCTAACCTTCCCTATATGAATCTCCAAGCTTAAATGCACACCCACTTCCTTCCCACGTGCCAATCCTGGAAAATGGCATAGCGGGGGCAGTTCAGAAAACAGAGATATTTTAGGAAAGCATCACATGACTGCCTGGCACATGGCAGGAACGTTCAGTCTTCTCCCGTATCCCTTCTTTCTAGAGCTCTTGAAGTACCCGCTAAGTCTCCAACTCCCTACCTGACATTCAGATGTGCAACTCAGATTTTCCCCACAGAAAGATAGATGGCAATGTTATGCTTTCTCTCAAATCTTCAAAAGCAATAGCACTTATCCCAAGCTCAGAGGTAGAATTTGACTCTCCAGAACACCCAGAAGACTGTCAACTGTATCTATTTCTAACAGTAAAATATAGTGTTCATTAAAAACAAAAAACGATTATAAACACTATCTGGAATTTTAAGAGTAAAATATGTAAAAACATATAAAACATTTCTCTTTTAAGTTCATAATAAAAGATATGCACTTTGGATTAAACAATTAGAGATTACTTAAAATTATATCCCTAACAAGCACCACAGTGAGTTTAAAGAACTAAAGCCAGCAAAGCACTCTTCCAGACACTTCCATAGTTAATGCAATAGTTTATCTAGTAGTTTAGATAAACTATTGCATTAACTAAACACAACGATTCCAAGCATGGGCATGGACTGCAGCACATTTTACAAAGTGCTACTGTTTTCATGTTACTTTACCGCAAAGCAAACCTTTACTTCTGAACCACCTAGTTAACATGAACATTACTGTAAACACCCTTTTACTTTCATTAAATAACGGATCCTAGCTAAATAACTGTATTTCCTATTACTTTAAGAAATACAGTGTAGAACTATAAAGGCAGATGTTGCGATTTCTCTCTAAGCAAGAGCAGTGAAATTCAAGAACACTACACTGCCTGAATGAACAAATCCTGATCACTCGGCACACAATTCCACCAGCACTACCAAGGACAGGAGCAATGACATCGGAGGAAGGCATGAGGAAGCATTATTATCATAGTAGTCTGTGAGTTTTGTCACTTCAAAAATGTGCTGGCAATATTTATGAAGGATGAGACTTAAGAGTGCCGAGCAAATTTCTCCAGAGCTGTGTACTAGCTACACGCAGCCTCGTCGGCTCTGCACAGACAGGCTGCAGATGGAGGTGAAGGCACAGCCTACTGAGAACAGACAAAGCAGTCACTCACCAGGCTTTTGCTAACGAAACTGTGTTCTGCTCTTCATCTCAGGCTACTGCTTTCTGACAGAACGACATACCACGCACGCTCTTCCTCCTGCTCCTTCCCAGAAGCTGAAGCACACCGCAATCTTCTGAGCAGGTCCCTCCTATGAGCATGCTCGGTATCTAACTTAAATGACTTGGTATCTCAGCATGCCATGACCTACTTCCAAACTCAGAGAGCTGCACACTCAAAGACCATCAGCTGTAAGCTATGCACACTGCCGTGCTGACGGCTGGACTTTAGAGTCTTGCTGCTTCATTTAACTTGATGTGACAAGCAAGAACTACTTCTATGCTTTTATTAAAGCACACCCTTACGTTTCAATAATTTAAAATATTTATTTTGTTTCTGATTGTATGTCTGTGTGGGGTCTGTGCACAAGAATCCTGGTGGCAGACAAGAGAGGCTTAGAACTCCTAGGAGCTGAAATGATGGACATCTGTGGGCTGAACTGGGTCCTTTGCAAGCCCAGCCATGCTTTTATTGGCTGGTCCATCTCCAGCTCCAGGTGTCAGTGCTCAACTACCAAGATATCTTGATATGCCAAGATGCTGGGATGAACTGCAATTTAAGACATCTAAGATGTGGTTGCCCAATGTAAATACAGGCACTGATAAAGCAATCAAACTAGAATCCATGTCACCCTTCCGTCTGTCCCCCTGCCTTCCCACCAGGAAGCACGACCTGTGAAGTAGGTGCTGCTGCTTGTCTCTGCAGCCCACTCTTTATTTCCAGTCCCACCCACATGCAGCTTGGCTGGTTCTTTAGTTTTCTTTATGGAGGTGTTTAACTTCTCCTGTGTAAATAGTAGTGGCCTGAAACACTGCTGTATATTTGTGTCAATGTTTGCTATCCTCAAATTAAAGTTCATTTTTTGAACCTACAGATTATAATCGATTATAGATGGTGTTACATAACAGTAGGTATGACCCAAATATTACTGAATGTAGAAAACAGAATCTTTTAAACTCCCCCCACTGTGTGTGTGTGTGTGTGGCCCATGTCTTGGCTGACCTAAAACTCAGAGAGAGTTCTGTCTTACTGCTGAGATAAAAGGTGTGTGCCACTACTTTAGGCAAAAGAACATGTTTTACAAAAGTGGTAGAAAACCTGGAGTTTACACATACATATTCATATTATTTATATTAGAACATAAATAGTTTGCTGTGGTTGCTGGGTAACCTATAGGAACAGTGGACTTTGGGATGATGGTGGTTTATCCCTACTCCATTTCAACCCAGCCCAGTAAAACTCAACCACAGAACTCTTTCATACCCACTTCCCCTTTTCCCTCTGGGTAGACAAGCAAAGCTAAGAAGTATCTGTAGGAAGAAGCTGTACACATGACACACACAAGGACGAAGACAGCAAGTCTCTGATGGAGCAAAACTAATTCTATTACTAAATTGTCACATATGCTAACCAGTGGTTTTTGTTTTTTCTTTTTCTTCTTCACAGCCCAGAGAGAAAGATCGTGAGATCAAGCCAGTCTTGACTATACAGCAAGTTCAACGCCAGGAAAAGGAACATAAGGAAATACTGCCTCAAAATAAAAATCAATCAATCAAATGGAGTCTGGCTCTGTGTTTAAAAGGATGCCCTGTCCTTACAAAGGAGCCAAACTTGGCTCTCAGCACCCATACTTGGAGGCTCCCAAACTGCCTTTAACTCCACTTACTGGTCTCTGTGAGCATCCACACTCAAATGCACATGGTAACACAGACATATACATGTATACATAATTTGAAATAATTTTTAAAAATCAACGACTAAAGATGTAGCTTGGATAGAATACTTGTTAGCTTTTGCAAGACCTTGTTCAACTCCCAGACTGAGGGTTGGGAGAGGACTACTGAGAAAGTCTACAGAACCACAGTTAATGTCAACAGTTTCCCAGAGAAAACTATGCTAACTTCAAAGAAAACTACCAACAAGACATTTTCTTCAGCATTCTTCCTGTCACAGAGCTTTGGAGCTTTAGGTCTGTGGTAGTTGCAGACCAGTTATCTTTGAAGAAGAAGCCTAGGAAGAGAAAGAGGAAAGGATAAAAGAGGAAAGGAGTCCACACAGACTCAGTCTAGAGGGAGTGGAGAGCGCATTCTGAGGAGGGAACTCACTTGAGCTTTTATGAGGTTAAGGGGAGAAGGGACAAGGGACAGGCAGGAGGGAGGCCTGAAACCCACACAGGGACTGGAGAGCTACACTGGCTGCAGGAACAAAGATGGTGTGAGCATTAAGGAGAAAAAAGCTAATTATTCTGAGAGGAAATCTGGAGTCAGACAGCAAGAGTTGGTATGTTTCAAACTACTGCAGAGTAAAGACATCATGTCTAAAACAGAAAGCAAACACACACACACACACACACACACACACACACACACACACACACACACGCTGGAAGGAGGACAGGGAAAGAGGCAACCCAGGCAACACAGGCACAGTCCTGTTCTCTTTCCTTTGACCCTTTACATTTCTCCATACTACTTCCCCTCAGCATGATTCCCCTCTTGTATACATTCAATTTAAGTGTTCACAGTAATTAGAGGGCTTTGTTTTAAATCTGTTTGAGACAGGATTACACTTTGCAGCCAAGCAGGCTGTGAGCCTGTGGCAGTCTGCTCAATCTTTTCATAGTGGAATTACAGGTGTACACGACCACCCTTGTGTTATTGTGTTGTTAATCTCTATGTTATGAAATCATTGTTTAATTTTGGCTTACCCTTTCTACCCGTGAAGTCTGAAACAAATATTTCCCAAATGTCCCCAATAAGAATAAATTCTTTAAAAAAAAATCAACAAAGACATTGTTTAATTCTCTGAGAATCACATGTTCTATAAACACTTAAATATATTTGGTTTTCTATTCCACTCTTAAAAGTGTAGGATGGAAGGTCCAAGAATGGAAACGAACAGATGAGCGTTTCGTTGCTGTTTTGAAACACGTTCTTACTCTGTTACCTAGGCTAGCCTAACGCGCATGATTCTCCTGTGTCATCCTCCTGGATTAGATGACAACACACACCCCTATATCCAGCTTCCACGAGTTTTGCCTGTAATTTGTTGTACCTTGTGAGCAGTGTCAGGCTCCCAGTGAACCCAAGAAGACACAGAGAGCAGACACACGTCCTCCCCACGGATCTCAGCTGCACAGCTCTCACTGCTGCCTCCACAGTATGCTGGACTCATGCTTGCTGCTGTGTGCTTCATCGGTGGAGTCTCATGCTACAATCTGTTACTCTGTTTACCACAGGAATGCAGCAGAGCCATCTGGGGTAGCTGAGGAACATCAGAAAACACACACGTGCTTACACGAGTGCTTACTCACTCTAAAGGTCTTTCTGTGTGAAGTCACACATTGTACACACTGTAGAGAAACTCCTTAAATTCTGAAGTTCTGAGAGAGATTAGAGAAGCCACTCTCTGAGGAATTCCTAAGAGTTAAGCATTGAACACTGTGAAGTCCTGTTAAATCACCAATGCTAATCTTTCCCTTTAAACAAGCTAAGACACAGATAAGTAGAGGAACTTGACTCCCTTACTGCCAGACACTAGACCTTGTCCTAGTCCATTTGCTATCTTAAGTGAACGGCCATCAGCCAGACAACCAAGAGGACTGCCATCGTGCCACGATGAAAACTCCATAAGACCTTCAAGAAGCCATACTCCACCTATGGCTGCTTGCCATTCACGAAAAACTCCCCCAGCTATGCCTTTTCAATCAGCTTGTGCTAGACTTTTCAGCCACCAGAAGGTTCATGAACTCTGGACGACCCCACAGCTTTTCCCACTCAATCTAAAAGCCTGAACAATAAACAGGCTCTAGCTTGGAGTCCAACGGCCTCAGATACCCAGTGACATTCATAGCCCGGAAGAGGTTATCCCACCCACAAACTCTACCTGACTGATTAAAAAGACCCCAGTTAGGGGTACTAGTTTCTCTGGTGGTATACTAGTTCACAGACAGAGAAGGATAAGTAAACAGCTGAAACACAACACAGCTAGCTGATACAAAAGAAGCCAGAATTTCAGGAGAAAACACAGGTCTGCATGGGCACCATGCAAGCATGCACTGGTTGTCTAGGTCATGGAGCAGGGTGGGCCAGAGTGAAGCAGGAAGGAGAATTTATGAAACACTTCTAAAATGAAGAAGGGGGAAGAAGGAAGAAGAAAGAAGAAGAAAAGGAGGAAGAAAAAAAGAAAAAGAAAGAAAGAAGAGGAGAAGGAGAAGTTTGACAGGTCTAGATCTCTTTCCATACAATCCACTTACAGTATGAGGTTTCATACTATTTTCTTTTTTCTTTTTTTTTTTTCTTTTTTTTTTTTTTGTTTTTTTGAGACATGGTTTCTCTGTGTAGCCCTGGCTGTCCTGGAACTCACTCTGTAGACCAGGCTGGCCTTGAATTCAGAAATCCACCTGTCTCTGCCTCCCAAGTGCTGGGATTAAAGGCGTGCACCACCACTGCCCAGCCAAGGTTTCATACCATTTTCATCAACACAAAACATTCCTCAGTGCCCCTGTTGCAGTCTGTCCCTCCTTCCATGCTTGGCCCCGGCACCCACTGATCTGTGCTCTGTCCTTACACTATCCCTTCATAGGAAACCTCAAACAGAATCATATGGTATGCAGGCTAGATACGTGTCTTCTTTCAGTGTCCCGTGGGCTTGAGTTTTACCCGTACTGTACTATCTATCAGCTAGTGTTCCTTCCATTTCAGGTACTCTCTTGCATGGATACTGCCCATTTGTTGCCCCTTGATAGCATCTGGGCAGGAGATGGCACCCATGTCCATTCTGAGGCTATGAGGAATAATGACACTACCCACATCTTAGCAGTCATCTGTGTGAAATGTAGCTCAGTCCTGAATAGATGGATAGAAGTGGTATTGCATAATCAAGCTTGTGAGTAACTTTTTTCAGAAACTGCCAATTTCTTTCCAAGTGGTTACCCTGCTGCGTATTTCTGTCACCACTGTAAGTGTTCCCAGTGATCCACAGCAATGAACAGCTTGTGGGTGGGCTTGGGGGCTCTTACTTTGCAATTCCCAGAGGGCTGATGACACTGAACATTTTTCATGTTTATGTTTGACATCTTGGCCTCCTTAAAAGTTGTCTTATGCCGGGCAGTGGTGGCACACGCCTTTAGTCCCAGCACTTCAGAGGCAAAGGCAGGCAGATCTCTGAGTTTGAGGCAAGCCTGGTCTACAGAGTGAGTTCCAGGACAGCCAGGGCTACACAGAGACCCTGTCTCAAAAAAACAAAAACAAAAACAAACAAAAAAAAGGTTGTCTTATGAGTTCTGAGCATTCTTACAGTTGTGGCCAGGCAGTGGTGGCGCACGCCTTTAATCCCAGCACTTGGGAGGCAGAGGCAGGCGGATTTCTGAGTTCGAGCCCAGCCTGGTCTACAGAGTGAATTCCAGGACAGCCAGGGCTACACAGAGAAACCCTGTCTCAAAAAAACAAAAACAAAAACAAAAACAAACAAACAAAACAAAACAAAACAGTGTGAATCAACTCGTAGGTAGAGAGGTAAGTACACTCCCAGTCAGCAGTTTGTTCTATGCTGTCTCAAGTGTCTAATTACATAAAGCAAAAGTCTGGAACTGGTAGAGTACCGCATGCATTTTCTTTAATGACTGTTAGCACGTTTGTACACTATGTCGTCATTATACAGCCTATGGGTTGCTGTCTTGATTGACATATGGCTTACTAATTATTACAGCACTATTGGTAGAAAAATTATCCTTCCTTTACTGAATTCCTTTGGCATCATCATTAAAATTTTTCCCTTGGTTTTTGGTTTTGGAGAGCAAAAATAATAAGTAACAAAAGATAAGAAAAATACAACAAGATATAACTAGCTCTGGGTTGCCAGAGCAGCGAAGGCTGACGAAGTTAGCATGGCAGCTGTGTTTCTCTCCCCGCTGGTGCAGTGACCTCGGAGGGAGGCAGTGAACTGCGACAGCCATCTGAGGGGATAACCGGCTCAAGCACACCCCCAGCAGCCCAGCCACACCATCTTCTACCCCAGTTTTACAAAATGGCAAACTCCCAGGCCTTTACTTGGACCTTGCGATTTCCATTAAGTTTTCCATTCCCAGGAAGAATGGGAGAAAAGGATAAAATGATTTTAATTGCAACTTGTTTACAGAGTTTGACGCTATATGTAAACAGACCTTAGTTACAAAATACAGAAAGGGTTAAAGAACATCTAGTCTTCCAATGGTTCCTCTGCCACCGGGCTCACTGATGCCTGCCTACACTAGTATTTAACATATGGAGGACCTTAGAGCATAAATCTATCAAATTACAGTTGAGTACTTAGCTAGCTGGAAGCCCTCAAGACTGCATTGTCATACAGTAATTAGAAGTCTAAAGAAGTCTAATCAGACAGGGAAGGAACAGGGATCACAGGATCCAAACACAAGAAGGAAACCGACAAGTTAGAAAAGGGACCTTGAGAATGAGAAGACAAACCACAAGTTAGAAATGGCTGCTGTCATCACTGTTACGATTCCAGTCTATACACAAACCAATCAGAGTCCCAGGGCCACACAGTGCTAATCAGTCTCAAAGGACTGCCAGCACACTGCTGGCAAAGGCGCCTCTTTGTGCTTTATGGATTTCTCACTTGGGGCTTCAGAAGGCAGTAGAAAAAAGGAAGTAATTTGATTTTTTTAAAAATATGCATTTTTAATAACTATCAAAATCTAGAACTTTTCAACTATACAACACTGAGGAGCTAAAGAGAAGGCTCAGTGGTAAGGAATGTGCTCTTCCAAAGGAGTCAAGTGTGCCCCAGCACTCATACTGGGCAGCTTACAACTGTCCAGAACTCCAGCTCCTAGCCACCATACGCCCTCTTCTGGCCTCTGTGGGCAGTGTACTCACATGCATACACACACACACACACACACACACATACACACACACACATACACACACTAATAAATTCAGTGGAAATAGAGAGGTGCCTCAGTGGATAAGAGCACTTGTTGGTCTACAGAGGACCTGGGTTCAGTACCTACCACCCACATGGTGGTTCACAACCACCTGTAACTCCAGTTCTAGGGGATCTAATTCTTTCTTCTGACCTCCAAAGGGACCATTAAGCATGTAGATGGTGCACAGACATGCAGGATGGCAAATCACTCACAGAATAAAGTGAACTAACTAGGTAAAGAAAATGAGCCCCCAGGTTGTTAAATGGAAGGAAGTAGTAACAAGAAGGTATATGAGAGGGCAGGAACATAAACTTACACGAGTCTTTGGCAGAGATATACATTCTACATAATAAATTTGCTACTGACAAAAAATTATAAATTTTAAAATACATTTTCATATAAAAGAAACTTAACTCTACCATTGACTTTTATTGTAGCAATAAACCCTTAGCATCTACTGAGCATGTGGCAAGATAATGAATAGATCTAATTATATATTATTTTGGCATTTAAGTTGTCTGTTGCAATAGACAATACTTATACCAGGAAAAAAAAACCCTCATGCTTTACTAAAAAAAATAAAGGACATACAAGACAATCTTGCTTCTGACTAAAGGTATAAGAGAAAAATATTTTTAAAATATTGCATTATGTAAGTAAAAAGAAAAGCCAGGGTTGGGACAGGATTATTATTACTTTCTGCTAAGAGACATTATAATAACTACTTAATACCTCTCCCTCCATTCAGAAGTTGTATTTTTTCCTATTCTGCTAAGAATACTGTCAATGAGTTGACTAGAATATTACCTTAAGTACTGCCAAAATCTACCACTTAAAAGCAATTTGTTGCCTTTGTTCATTCATTCTCTGAATGTGCGTTGAGTACAGTCTGTTGCAAATGCTCTAGTCCACATGGCAGACACAACACTAAAGAGGTGTCTGCTTCAGTGTCCAACCTCACAGGGAGGAATCAGAGACTAGACTACAGAAGGTTATGCTGAGCCAGGGCCCACTATGTGACTGAGTGGAGAATCAGAAAAGGCCCCGAGGAACACCGCTCAAAAACTGACTAAATGGCACATGGGTGAAGGGTAGGGTCCAGACTGGGCAATCTAAATGTAGAAACTAAGCTTGGTATCGGAAAGAGAAGAAAGAAGGCTTGTGTAGCCAAGTACAATGGGGTGAGAGATCACTGGCAGGCAATGATCTGACACAGGAAGTCAGCTATTACTGGATTCTGAGGTCAGGCAAGGATGTGGGGATCCTCTCGGTGCAATGGGAAAGCTGCTCGTGTCAATGCTGACAGTGTGGTTGAGATGCTTATGCTTTGAGAAGAGAATGTGGAGAATGGATCCTAAAAGGTGGAGAGCAGGAAAAGCTGAGAGGTTACTGTAACTGGAGGGGTGATGGTGATGGTGGTGGGGGTACAGGGGACACAGGAGAGGCATATCTGCACACTTTTAGAAGGGGAAGTGTCCAATAGGAGGTCCAGGGTTGCTGAGTAAAGGAGAGAGTTGAAGAATGCTTGCATAGCTATTTCCAGTGTCCCCACGAGACACTGCATGTCAGTGCACATGAGACCAGCAATGGGATGGAGGTGCAGACGGTTGCTGACTGTGGGCATACGGCATGCCAAGGGCCTTGGAAATTATCAATTTACAAAAAGACTCCGAGACTAAATTTTACTGAAACAAACCTTAAGAAATTCAGATGCAATAAAATATCACTTTAGGACATTGGAAGAACAAAAACCATTACCCTTTAAAATCTAAAACTAGATGAATCCATTTCAACATCTAGTCATCAATTAGTGTAGGCAAGACAGACACCAGACGCTCATCAGGCAAAATTAGGTAAACAGCAACAAAGAAGACAAGATGCCAGAAGTCACGAGAATGATCTAGAACAGCTTGAAAGTAAAGTTTATTTATGCTGTGGGGCATGGCGTGCAGCTGCTAGTGTGAACCCAGGATACGCACACACAAGCCACCTGGAGTAGGCAGCAGAGCAGGCGTGCGACGGCCACTTTCTACAGTGCCTGTGTGCCATCAGGTTGGTTATGTAGTCAGCAGTGTAGTCAGCAAAACAACAGAAAGGCTTTGGGGAGAGAGGTGGAGAAGGAAAGGTACCCAGGTCAGCAATGAGCTTTACAGAGGTATGCAAGGAGAGTTTTCACACTCAGGTTCTAGTCTGGCTACTAGTTTTGAAAAAGACTCTCTAAGATTTGGTTTATTCATGTGTTGAATAAGAACATTATTTCTTATTTTATGGGATTATAAATATCAAATGAACTAATGGTTGAAAAATATCTAGTACAGTATAAATAAATGCCCAATATATTAACAAAGTTAACTGTCCTCTAAACCATTTACAGTTTTGGGGTTTTTTTTAAGGCTGGCCTCAAACCCATTATTTTTTTTTAAACTTTTGATTCTTTGTGAATTTTACATCAAACACCACATTCCTATTCATCTCCCCATCCTTTCATATCTACCCTCGGGCCTTGTAACCTCCCCTCAAAAAGGGAAAAAAAAAAATCCCACCACTGAAGCTGCAGTGTCACACAGTAGGCCCCTTTGCCCAAACAGCTTTACTTGCAAATATTCACGACAGTGAATCACTGGTGTGCTTTGGGGTCTCCGGCTTCTGCTGCACCATCAGTACTGGATCCTCACTGAGACTCCTCTCGGACATCCTGCTGTTTCCCTGTCCCGCATCATGGAGAGCCTGCAGCTTTGGTTCTGCAGGACCTGGCCTCAAACTCTTGCTCCTTTAACTTCCGATTTCTAGGTGCTAAGATTACAGAAATGTATCATCACAGCCCCCCATCACAGTGCCCCCAAATGCCTTAATTCATCAACCTTAAGTGTGCACTATACACAGAACAAATGATTTTCCTTAGTTTAAGAAAGTAGGTTTTGTTGTGTCGCAGAACGGGACAAGGGGAAACCCATTTACAACTCTCGGCACTCAGGACACTGCATCAGGTGGACCTCCAGGTCAGCAGTCGGTCAGATTAGCCGGGCTGCATTGCAGGAGCTCCACCTCAGACTCCTTACTGCGGCTGTCTGCCTGCTTGGCGTTGGGTCCCAGAAACTTCCTGTTCAATTTGTCTGCAGCATATCATAAGACCGGCAGGTAAATGTGACTCTAAACACCCTCTGCAGTACCACGGAGGGACAGAACTAGGGGCTTTATGTGACTCTAAACACCCCTCTGCAGTACCACGGAGGGACAGAACTAGGGG
>NW_021604792.1:1278205-1334938 GCF_004785775.1 Grammomys surdaster
GACTCTAAACACCCCTCTGCAGTACCACGGAGGGACAGAACTAGGGGGCTTTATCCTCAGGATTATACTATGCTCCAGTAAGACAAAAAGTACACAAAACAAATTTTTAAGTAAATAAAAAAAAATTCAGACCTAACTTATTACCAATCTAACAAATTTAGAATAAAGGATAAAATTTAAACTGCTTTTTTATAATGCTCAGATTTACTTTTCAAATGTTGGCTTCATGAATTATCTTAAAAAACAAAGTCCAGCCTAATGACACAATGTTCTTACAAATCACTGTATTCTGGTCCTTTCTAATTGAGATTTTCTTCTAAAACACGCAATCAAAGATATTAACAAACAGCCTTTTTTGTGCTTTGTGTTTCTTTGTAACGTTCTGTCTTGGACTCACATACTGCATCCAAGCTCCCAAACATAACATGTTAATTTAGAAATCTAAAACAGGATCTGGAGAGACAGCTCGCTGGTTAAAGGCACTTGATGTTCTCAGAGGACCTGTGTTTGAGACCCAGTGCCCACACTCCAGCTGCCCGGAATCCAATGCCGTCCTCTGACCTCAGAGGGCACAGCGCACGTGTGGTACACATACACGCATGCAGGCAAAACACTCATAAAATACATCTACAATTTTTTAAAAATCCAAAACAGAAGCCAAGAAGCCTGTTCCACAAGGGATAGTAAATATTTTAGGTCCCATGAACCAAATGGTTTCTGTCACAGTTATCAACTCCCACGGTAGTGAGAAAATAGTCACAGACAATACACAATCACACAAGCAGGGCCACATTCCAATGTGATTTTATTTACAAAACCAAGCTGCAGTAGTCCTTAATCTGGAGGACCAGTTCCACAGCACGGAACCAGCCCATCCTTCCTCTTGACTGCTGTCTAGGTAACCTCACTGGTGACTGTCATTACTAACTTCACTAACAGAAAATGATTTTCCATTTTCACTGACTTTCTGAGTACTTAATTTTTTTCTTAATTTTATATGTTACCAACGAAGCAGAACTTAAGAAGCACTTTATTTCCTATAAATGCTGTTTTCTAAAATTTATTTTTATACCTTTGACTTCCCTGTCATAAGTAGAAATAATGGCACTTCTTCACAAATGAAATGCTTCTATAAGATTCAAACCCAAAGCAAGCATTTCCCTGGAAACTTCATGACTTCATTTTCCTTTATAGCTGAATAAAGCTCCACTCTGTGTAAATGCCACATCTTCACTATTCGGTCAGTGTTGATGCCCATCTACTCTGGTTCCAAATACTTGCTATTGTGAGCAGAGCAGCAGTTAATATGGATGTACCGGTCTCTCTAGAGCAGGGAATGGAGACTTTTGGGCACATGCCTACAAGTAGTACAGTCCTATTGTTCTATCCTTTCTAAACTTTGGAGAAGCCTTCATACTGATTCCTATAATAGGTGTACTGGGATGCTCTCCCACCCACAGTGAATACAGAGTTCCTCTTTCCTCACAGTATCCCCAGCACCAATGCCACAGCCATTCTGACTGGGTAATACCTACCCAGTATCCTAGAGTCGGTTTAATTTGTATTTTCCTGATGGCCAGGTGTTCACTTCTAAACACACTTCCTTTTGTGAACTGTCTGTCCATTTCACTGGCCCACTTGTGATGGCAGTGTTGGTAAACACACTTCCTCTTGTGAATTATCCATTTCACTGGCCCACTTGTGATGGCAGTGCTGGTGTTTTGATGTTTGTTTTTTGCAGATTCCTATTTCACCATGTAGAGCACCAGTTTCAGTTACTAAGTCAAAGTCAAGTTGACTTTTGTACCAGGTGAGCAATATGGACCCAGGGTTTTAAACGTTTAGTTATAGGTGGACAGTGAATATCAGCCCAAAATTTTAAAATCACCGACACAAAACACTCTTTTTTTTTTTTTTTTAAACGAGCACATCCTTACTGGATAAAATGCTGGAGCTTACAGTGACATTCTCACACATATACATATTTTGACCGTGTTTACCGATTACCTTGTCATCTTGCTGGCCAGTTCTTCCTGCTCTCTAACAGCTCTCCCTGTCTTTTCTTTCTCCTTAGGTTTTACATGAAGAAAAACATGATGCAATGCCCGCCGCAGACTGTCATACTTAACATGAGTGAGGATCTCAACTCCATCTATTTTCCTGCAAATGACCTGATTCCATTCTTCTTATGCTGAATTACCACACTGGGTGTATACACCTGTTTTCTGTACCCACTCGCCTGCTGATGGGCACCTACCCCATTCCACGGCTATTCCGAATAGAACAGAAACAAGCATGATGCAAAGCGTATCTTCCTTCGTTGTATGCTGACTTGGATTCCTTCCCAGGGGTGATAGAGCTAAATCATATGCTGCTTCTATTTCTAGCTTTTGAAGGAACGTCACCACTCATCTGCATACTGCCTGAGCTAATTTACATCCCCAGTAACAGCATGCAAGCGCCCTTTCCCTCTACAGCCCAGCCCAGCTTTGTTTTTGTTTTCTGTCTGGATTTGTTTTCTTCATGATAGGCATCTGACTAGGGTGAGACAGAATGTGTAGTTCTGATTTGCATTTCCTCATGGCTTAAGATATTGAGTATTATTTTAATGTAATTACTCAGTTTGTTTGCCAACTTGCTGACTAGATTATCTGTCCTTTTGGTGTTTAATTTCTGATGTATTCTGGATATTAATCTGCCGTCAGATGAACAGCTGAGAAGATGTTTTTCTATTTTATAGGCTGGCTTCCTCATCTTTTGGTTCTTTCCTGTCAGTCTCATGTCAGCTCTTGCTGCAATCATCCTGGTGTCCTAGAGGATAATGAATCAGCACACACTGAGCTCTCACTCACACTTCACACTGCTTTTCCAGCTTCTCTTGTTGGCTCCTTAAAATACAAGGCTTCCTCTTCATTTCTCACTGTCTTTGGAACATGGCGCCTGCAGCCCCTTCTTTTTTAATTTCACCCTGTGCCTATCTAGGAATGTTTCTTTTTGGGTGGGGGGTGGATCTCATTTAAAACACACTTAGTGGTTGTCTCACAAGCATAAAGGCAAACACACAGAGGGAGGTCATATAGGGAACTTGTTCTGATCCTGACATCATGGAGCGTTCTGGTGGTGAGTCAACTTCACTTCTTCAACATGGCAGGGACAATCAGCCACAGTGAGCTAGCTGATAAGATCAAGACTGACACTCCAGTGTCCCAGCCAGAGCTGGGCTTTACAGTAGTGTGCATCCAGGTCACCATCAGCCATGCACAGCAGCGAAAAGCTCTCTGGTCTCTGCTGAGAGCTACAGAGACACAAGGTCCTCACACAGAACACCCTGGCACAATGCTTTACAGCAAGCTGATAGGTGAGCATCTAATAAAAAAAAATTATGTGGGAATCAGAAGAAAACAGAAGAGGGAAGGAGAGGATGGGAAGAAATGTATTTAATACAGCCACTTAATTATTTGCAATGTTTGAACAGGAAAAGCTCTTGTTGTCTTCAAACAGTTTTCTAACAACTGAAAATATAATTTTACCAGTAAATAGTAAAGAGCTAAACAGTAAAATGTTAGAGGGTTTCAAGATTACTTAAAAATTAAAAAGTACAAAGGACATGGTGTCAACTGCAAAAATAGCTTCTTTTCTATCAAAGACAGCAGGGAAAGTTAAAACCTATGGGAAAAATAAATCTTGATTCTAAGATCAAGATTTAGCTGAATAATAATTTACTTATCACTATGACCCTGGAAACTATCAGAAGCTTTGACATAAGAAAAGTCAATGACACATCATTCAGTTAAAGGACTTTTTTCTTAAATTCATCCCATGTGCCATCAAATATGTATAATATCCCTATATAGAAATCTTAAATGTAAATATATAAGATGAAAATAAAAAGTTAAACTCACAGAAGGAATGAAGCATTCTAAAGGAAAGGATCTCAACTACTAACGGAGCCTGACTATTTAGACCTGGAGGAAGCGTCACTGACCATCAGGTACCCGTGGGCAGTCAGTGCAGACACACCGCCCCTGGATGTACTAGTAAAATGTCAGTCAAGAACATCACTGTTGTTGTTTCTAAAACAACATTAACGCTTTCAGCTCTGTGAAAGGCATGCTGATATAATTTTAATATTTAATGTTTGTATCCTCCCTCACTTTCAAAGTAGCGAGAGTATATTTTCAAAATGAGCACGCCACCCTGACAGCAGACTTGTAAAAAGTATGTTAAGATGGAAAGGGGACATTTAAAGGTGAATGATAACAGAAAGGAATGGCACTTTTTTATCTTTCCAATTTTACTTCAATGTTTTAATATTTTTATTATTAAAGTAAAACACTTCTTAAATTAGCTCTGTAACTTCTTAGCCATGTAGTGTGTTTCAAACCTGCATATATGATATGCCGGCCCTCTCCTACCACCCTACCAGACTTTACTTGGTGTGTGGGGGGTGGCGGGGTGCATGAATGTGTGGCCGTGTGATCTGGGTATACAGAAGCCAGGAAGGCAGAGATGCCTCCTCTTCGTTGTCTACTGTGTTTCTTTGAGACAAGTCCTCTCACTGAACCAGGTGTTTGCTGTCTCAGCTATGCTGCTGGCCAGCGGGCCCTCAGGCCCTCCTGCTTACAGAGCGTGTATAAATCCACCGAGCTTTGAGCCCTCTTTTTCTGTTTCTAGTTTATATTGTAATGTAGATGAAACCTGCATTGCTCTGATGAGTGGTGGACCAAATATGCTGTTCACTGGCTGTGTGTGGAAGTCTAGGGACGACGGTCAGGAGCCACTTCTTTCCTGCCTCCTTATGGCATCCAGAAGTCTAATGGGCTGCCAGGCCTATGTGAGCGAGCACTTGCTGAGCCCTCTGCAACTGTATTTGTAAGACTCCACATACACGAACCCTTTTACTGCTACTAAAAGGAAGAATCTACACGACCAATAATATAAACGGCACATCTAAAGTCTTGATAAAGACTTATACAAAATACATTATGTTTGACAAATCAGTAAACTAATAAATACATCTAGGAATAAAAGAAAGTGACACCAAGAATAGTCAGTCTTAATTACATGCTTACAATATCTGTTTCAGCCGGGCGGTGGTGGCGCACGCCTTTAATCCCAGCACTTGGGAGGCAGAGGCAGGCGGATTTCTGAGTTCGAGGCCAGCCTGATCTACAGAGTGAGTTACAGGACAGCCAGGGCTACAGAGAAACCCTGTCTCGAAAAACCAAACCAAACCAAAACAAAACAAAACAAACCAAACCAAAACAAAACAAAACAAAACAAAAAACAGTATCTATTTCAACCACTAGAGGGCAGGAATGGAATACCATTCTTTAACCATCAAATATTTTTTAAAAATGTAATAAATACTAAATACAGTTCATGTTGTATTACTACAAGATATATTTTAAAGCTCTGCACATATGGCAGGTGAAGGCGGGAAATACTGTGTCCTTTAATAGGTGAACTCAATTTTTAGTTCAACTCTCCTAAAAGCCTCTGCTACGATAAAAACTGATTTTGTATATAGAATTTCAGTGGAGAGATGCAAATTCACAAATAGTATTTTAAATAGGAAATAAAGCAAAGAACAGAATTTGAGAACTTTAAAACAATTTCAAGGAACAGGCCCAGAGCACAGAAAATACAATCCAGATCTTAGTTTAATCAACTCTTCAGCTGTCTTTCCTTTTTAAAAACATACTAATTAGAAATAAACTGTTTTCTTTTTTTAAAGCAAATGTCTGAAAATACATTTAGTACACTAACTCAGGCTCAGAGTCAATTATGCACGGGGCACTTAGTCTGCTTTCTTGTTCTATTTGACCAGCAATATCATGTCTCTGGTAGGAACAGACATGGGGCCCAGGAGCCAAACCAACCAACCGAAGCCGCGTGACTGCAGACGTGGTCAGGGGCCTGCAGCATCTCATCATGCCACCGACTCCCATCTGCTGCTCCCCCGCACGCCCCCCCTCTTTTTCTGTTTTTTTCAAGACGGTTTCTCTGTGTAGCCCTGGCTGTCCTGGAACTCATTCTGTGGATCAGGCTGACTTTGGACTCACGAGATCTGCCTGCCTTTGCCTTGAATGTCCTGGTATTAAAGGCGTGCGCCACCACTGCCCAGCTGCTCCATTACTTTTAATGCTACCTTCCCTGTAAATCATTTGTTGAATTATACTTTAAAATACTCATCACTTTATACTGAATTAGACACTAACTCTAAGTGACAAAATTAACAGAAGTTACTTACTGAAGCCAGAACAACTATACATTTTCAGGGGCCTTTCAGCAACTCATGTTGCTCTGGCTTCCAGTCTGATTTTAGTTACTAAGATCTCATGGCTGACAACACACATGCCCAAGTCTACAGCAACAGGTAATAAAATGTAGTCTGGTGACTCAAAAGGGGTATCAGTGTGAAAGAGGCTTTGCTGTAAAACACTCCAACTCCTTAATCATAGCAAAAGGTTACATTCTAATAAGGAAACTGTTGCAAAAATGGCAGTTAATTAATTAATGATAAGAACACTACATGCACATTTGTGCATCATGATATTAAAGCAGAGACATTGATGTATTTGATGGTCTGATTATAAATCTCGAATCACTCAATACTTTAAAATCTCTCTCTCTCTCTCTCTCTCTCTCTCTCTCTCTCTCTCTCTCTCTCCTGGAGTGGGACTCTTGTAGCTTCAAATAACGATTAATCAAATTCAAATGAGCCTAAGTAAAAGAAAGGTCATCCAGGGGCTGACTGCGGAATGCAGAGAGCAGAGACTCAGCTACTTACCCAGGCTGTAACTACCCCAAGGACAGCTAGACTAACATCTTTAAGGTTTCAGACCCAACACACAGGACTAGAGCTTACAGCATAAGAGTGAAGACTCCAACTACTTGGTGTCAGTTGAACAGTCTTCAGAAGAAAAGAAAAGACACAATATTGATGGTCTGCTTGCTGGTTGGCTGTGCTTTGGTTTCTTTGAGATAAGGTCTCTTTAATATCAAATGCAGATCCTCCTATACCAGCCTGCCGACTGCAGGGACACAGCGTGTGCCACCATGCCCAGTCTTTGTTTTTAAAAGGCCCATATAGCAAAGCTCTTGTCTTTCCATCATAGATGACCAAACAAGTTTACAACATTTTTGAAAGTCAAGTTCTGAAGAGCAATAGAGCTTATTAAAGGTTTAGAAGCTAACTGTGAAACAGCCAGAATTAGACTAGCTTGCCTGCAACTTAACAGGCAAGTTCCAAGGATGAATTCAAGACCACAATTACGGCCAATTTCCACAATTTCAGGAATTATGAAAGAAATAATTTAGATTTTAAAACTCACATGTAACAAGATGAGTATAATTAATATGCACTGCTGTATATAGTCATTACAATGAAAGTTAGCTATGGTATTTTTCTAAATAAAGTAAATTTCAATACCCATTATTAAGCAAAATTACAAATGAATGTACATTTATTTTTTCAAGTTACCATGTTCCTCTAAATTGCATCATTTATTTTTAAATTTCCATATTTAAAATTTATATACAAAAAGCTGAAGGTTTTTCTTTTGAGAAAGATCAATCTATAAGAATAAAGCACAATCAAAAACTTGTAAACTGTCTGTCTTGCTAGTAGTAAGACAAGAAACTGTCTGAATAAAGGAAACAAATCTGCTCCACAGCCCAAGCTCCAGAACTGAAAAGCCAGCGCCCTCATCTGGTCAAACAAGGAACTCAACATTTTATGTGTTCATGAGTCCTCAGCTAACTACACTTCAGAACTTTAATTGGTGTATTTAAAAGTCAGGGGTGGGGGGACACCTTATCAGTACAAATTTGTTTGCTGCCTTTTAAAAGGCTTCAAAGGCTTGACTTCTTGCTACTATAATCCCAACTTTTCATATTATCAAATATGTTACCAGTCCTCTTATTTGCAATCATTATAAAATGGCTAAAGAAATTTCTGCCTGGGGCCTGTGACATGGCTCATCAGATGAGGGGATCTGTCCAAGCCTGATGTACTGAGTTCAGTCTACAGAACCACATGGTGGAGGGCAAGAACCTACTCCCAGAGGTTGGCCTGACATTCATACTTGTGTTATGATTTCCATACACACACAAACACAATAACTAAATTTAAAAGAAATATATACCCTAAAACAGATTGTGACTTACATAAAACAATCACAAAAATTATCTTCACTGGTAAGACATACGAGTTTGCACTTCTTCCTGTTTAAGTATATCTTTAAAATTCTACACAAACTCAGCATCCCTTGTCTCCATTCCGGGGACAAAAGCATTCCAGATACTGAACTACTTAGTCTGCCAGCTGAGTGTTCCTAACCCACAGATCCAAAACTTGAAGGTAGAGGAGTTCTGCATGACAGGAAGTAAGTGAAGCAAATAGCCCAGGCTTTCAGAGCCATTTTCAGACCTTAGGCCCCTGACAGCCAGGTCTGCTAACTTCCTTATATTATCAGTGTGCTATCTCTGAGTGAGACAGCACCTCAAGCATCTGAGATGCTGCATTTACAACTGGAATGCTGAGGGTAAACATTACATGGTGACAAGCCTCAAGTCACCATCACATGATGACTTCAGCACAGGTATCAGCAAGTGTCAAGATGTTAGCTATTTGCCAGACATTACAAGTGAGAGTTATCTATTGAACCATGTCCAGAATTCAAATCACAGTCCCAGAATTTGGGGTAAACATGGTACCAATGACTTTGTTTTTAAATGTTTATTCATTCATTTTATCTTATGCATGTGTAGATGTAACTATGTGTACCACGTGTGAACAAGTAGCCATAAAAGTCCAGGAAATGACACAGGATCACCTGGAAACTGGGGTTACAGGTGGTTGTGAGCCACATGACTTGGGTGCTGGGAACTGAACCTGGGTCCTTTTTAGAGCAGCAAGTACGGTTAACCACTGTGCTATCTCTCCAGCCCCACCAGAGACTTAGTGTTGAAATATTTCCATACTTTGGTATGGAACTTTGGACCTCACATTTTTGTAGCAAAAACATTACATATCCAGCCACCTCTCCCTTAAAAAAAATGAAAACAGTGTCTTATCATCAAGCTGGCTGAAAGAATTTGTGCCTACCAGGTGGGCCTAGAATCAGCAGCAAGTCTCTTCTGCCTCTTTCTCTTTCTCCTGAACAATAGGATTATAGTAATGTATCACCACATCCAGCATTAAATGCTTCAACGGACTGGTAAGACAGCTCAGTGAGTAAAGGTGCTTGCTGCCTACATCCTGAATCCTATCTGTGGAATCCAGATTGTGGAAAAAAGAGAAGTGATTCCTGCAAATTACTCTCTGTCTACCACACATGTGCTCTTGTAATACACACTGTGCATATATGTGTGTTTACACACACACACACACACACTTTCACATGAATATTTTTCAGTATCATCTTTCATTATGTTAGTGGTGCGTTAGGTATGCAGTCAGTCTTCACTTCAGTATGTTATTGTGACTCAGTAAGACATCTGAAGTGCCTTCAGACAACACAGTAGCACTGCTCTAGTATATTTAGTAAGTCACCATCTCGATTAGTCAGCCAAATTTAATTATGGCTTATACCACTACTATGTAGCTCTGTCAAATATTCTAGAGCCTTCTGTTTCTTTATATCTAGTTCATGCCTGCTCAAATAAATAGAGACATTTTATTAGAGAAGAAAGTGTTCTTTTGAATCTATTTTCTAGAATAGTGAAAGAATTTAAATTAATCTCCATTTAATAATTACAAGAGAAGAGGGAAATGTTGGGCCAACATGTCCTTTCAACTATCTTCCTACCTAAGTGAAGCACACAGACTTCAGAACAGTGCTTCTGAGACCTGATTGGGCTTGGCAGTTGTCTGTGTAGTTCTTTAAAAATAGATCCTGAGCTCAGCAGTTAAGAGCACCAGCTGCTCTTCCACAGGACCTGGGCTCAATTTCCAGCACTCACCTGGCAGTTTACAACTGTCTATAACTCCTGTTCCAGGGGTCTGACACTCTCATACATACACGCATGCAGGAAAAACACCAATACAGATCAAATAAAAATAAACAAATTTAAAGATAGATTTCCCAGCTCTGCATCATAAGTGTCTAATTTGCTTGGTCTCAGTAGAGTTAAGATTTTAAAGATTTATTTATTTATTTATTTATTTATTTATTTATTTATTTATTTAATGTATATGAGTTTTGTGGCTGTCTTCAGACACATCAGAAGAGGGCATTAGATCCCATTACAGATGGTTGTGAGCCACCGTGCAGTTGCTGGGAATTGAACTCTGGACCTCCGGAAGGGCACTCAGTGCTCTTAACTGCTGAGCCATCTCTCTAGTCGAGTTGAGGCTTTTTTTTTTTTTAAATAGTGACTATGAAGTGCAATGTGAAGCATCATCTTGGAAAGTAGAAGAATAAGTGCCATTTCAGACATGTTTTCCTTTTTAAAAGATTTATCTGTTTATTTAGTTTATTATGATGTACGCACATGCATCTGAATGTATGCAGATACTCTGAGAGGCCAGACGAGGGCACTAGATCCCCTGGAACTGGTAGAGCAACCTGATATAAATACAAGAAACTGAATTTGGGTCCTCTGCAAACGCAGTATGTGCTCTTAACCACAAAGCCATTGCCCTAGCTCCGTTTTTAATTTTCAAGTGATGTAGTCTTATTTATGTGTGTCTGTGTGTGTTTGTGTGAATGTATACCACACGTGTAGGTGCCTGGGGCCAGGAGAGGTCACTGGATCCCCTGGATTGAGTTACAGGCACTTGTGAGCTGCCTGGAGGCGCTGGGGACAGAATTCAAGTTTCCTAAAAGAACAGCAAGCATTCTTGCTCTTAATGTTCCTGCTCTAAGACACAAATCTTTAAAATATATTTGTTTCTTCTATGCTCAGTCGCTTGATCAAAACAAACCTATGCTATTAGTGCACTTTAAATCACCACTGTATTCCACATCTTTGAAAACACAACTACAATATTCACATCTTTTAGGAGAGCAGGGACAAATGAATAGCCCTCGCACTGGAAATTCTCTAAAATGTGCTTTACAAGTACGAAATTCTGACCGTCAAAAGCAGTTCCATATGCTGGACGAGGTGGCACATACCAAAAATCCAACAATGGTCAGAATGAGGGAGGGTTGCTGTCTGAGGCTGTCCTGGGCTACAAACCAAGGTTGAGCCAGCCTTGATTATGTAAAGAGATCTTGTCAAACAGTAAGATGGAACACAACAATATTGAATAATATTGAATATTGAAAACTGGGCTGGGAGTGTAGCTCCCTGGGTAAAATGTTTGCCTAACACGCAGGACTCCCTGGGGTTGATCCCCAACACCACATATACCAGCCCAGGCCAGAGATGTCAGCACTGAGACAGTAGAAACAGGAAAACAGGAAGTTCAATGTTATTCTCAACTGTACAAGGTGGAGGCCAGCATGGAAAACAAAAGACTGACTCAGTAAGTGAGTGGATGGATGAATGGACAGACAACTAAGCAAGCAAAGGTCTTTTTACTTATACTTCTGAGTATCTAACAAAAGTCCTTTCCCCAGCTGCTTGCTGCCAATGTCAAACTCATTTTCAGGGTCACTCCACAAACCAAGTCTCACTGTTTTACTACTGTATATAAAGTATTCCAGACTTTCCATGCCTCAGCCCTAAGATCAAACCCCTATGAGTGGATCGAGAGTCTTTCCCAGGCCTAGAGTAATCAGAGGATGATAATGCCTGTGGTTATGGTCAAATGACCTAGTCTTCCACAGTACGAATTTCCATCCCAGCAGTGATGTCAAGTCTATGTTAACTGCTAAGCCCCTCTGGACTTGAACAGCACCACACAGTGACTCTCAGAGCTGACAGTTTACATTTCCTTATGACCTCAGGGACCGCACTTTACACACATCACCGGCTCACTGTAATGATGGAAGAGCAAGGTATGTAACCTTCACTGTGTGTGTATGGGTCTCAGATCAACTAACAACACATTTCATTAAATTCATGTTTCATTCTATCCATTCCACATTTTTCTCTGTATTTAACTTTCATGAAAATGAGTTGTCTATCTTCTGAGGTCTTATAGGAGGCTAAATTCCCACTGCCTTGACATTAACTTGTCTATCAGTACTGCAATAATCCACCTCTGCTCCAGAGGTCAAAGGAAAATCTGTCATCAAACATTTCAATTTCCCAGCCCTTCGTTCTTTACTTCAACTGTTTCTCAGGTTCTTTTACAGTGCTTAGCCATGTGTGTAAGTTCATGAAACTGAGGTCACATGGTGCCACACTCACCTTCTCTTAGGAGTGTAACATACAAGATTTATATATTGGTATGGCTATATGCGGGCTCCATCACTAAAATATAGACTAAAAGAAGAATAAAAAAAAGAATTTGGGAGTGACTGCAGTTGTATAAAATAACTACCTTCATATTTTAAAAAACCAACTTGAGAAAGATTTTTCAGTGTAAAGGAATTAAATGTCTTGCTTTAAAATATAATGTACTCATATGTGAGTCATAAGATTTCTGAGAGGCAACTGTGCCTGTAATTAAAATACTGCAAATGTAAGATTTCCCCTTTCTTTATTCTAAGTATTTGGTTTCTTGTTCCCAAGCAGAGTGAACCAATAATCTCACAGACTTCTAGAGTTCAATGAATTTGGCTAACATGTATGTAACATACACGAAGTCACCATTCCCTATTAATAAGTAACTACATTTACTTTTCTTTTAAAGAAAGCAATACATTGCTATTTTTATCCAGGATTCCTTCACAGAGGTGAGGAAACCAATACCCTGTGAGACAGACTAAAGAGACAGAGAGGGAGGAAGGCAGAGCACAGCCTCAGCCCTTCCACCTCACGACCAGGATAGATGGACAGTCACCGAGTATTGCAAAGGTGCCTGTTACTATTCTGCTACACTGTGCTGTATGACACAGCACATTTTCACTGTTACTGTTCTGCTACACTGTGCTGTATGACACAGCACATTTTCATTGTTACTGTTCTGCTACACTGTGCTATATGACCTAGCACATATGCTGATTTCCACTTGGAAACCTCGACCATGCCCACTTCATGGAGCCTCATTCCTCATCTGTGTGTCAGGTACCCCGTTTCTTGACCCAGGGTCCAATAATCCCTGAACACATCTGTATTTAATGACAGGACACGTCTCTGATTCCAGCTATTTCTGCTGTATTTAATCAGAGAACGATGAACTGTGAACGAAGTGTAACACACTGACGGGAGCCACACCAATCCTTCCCTATCTTTCCCAAGCCTGTGGAGTGCCAGCAGCACTCTCCCCACACTTTCCTGAAGGGCACCCAGCACACACTGAGATGGAAACCTGGGCAGTAGACAGTTCTTAGGGTTGAGGGTGAGTGTTCACAATTTCTAAAACCCAACCGTGACACACTACATTACACAAAGTACATCACAATCTGGGTTGCTGTAAAGAACTGTCTGCTCATTTGCATAGCTTGCACCCTGACGGTCGGCCGTCAAGGCAGGCCTGCCATTTGTCACATCTAAATGGATGATGGGTGCTGCTCGAGTCAGAGGCATAAATGATGGACACAAACTCTCACTACAGCAAGTCAAAGTCCACACCTTGTGAATACAGTAATCACTAATTATTACTTTTTGAGTTAAATATGCATCTGCAAATTACAGTTTACCAAAGTACACGAGCATTGTTTGGTCTGCCTACTCTGCACTGCAAACTGACGTGTACCATGGAGGGCATGACAGCGGCCCAGCACAGTTCAGGCTCCGTGACTGCTAAGTGCTTTAAAGTGACGACACTACCAAACGTCAACAATAGTTAAGTGCAAACTTCTTCCTTAGGGCCACGGAATGATAATCATCCTGTAAGTAGCTCAAGAGAAACCAGCTAGCTAACGAGTAACTGGCCCCTGAGAGCCAATGCTTCTCTTCTTGGTGCTGGAGGAAGGTCAGGCCTCTAAACTTGGGCATTTCAGTCCCTGTATTACATGAAGTCTCCCTTCCACATCAAACTGAACTTTGTCGGTGAGTTTTCAGGCTTTCACTCAGAAAACAAATCACTTTCATCTGATGAATTATTTCTGAGCTACAATGGCTATGTGTATTCATTTTACAGTTTGAAAATCTGTGAGAAAATAATTGTCTCAAGCTCAAATTTCATGTAGGTGGGGAAAAAAAAATCACTGCTATAGCAACTGTAGGTTCTGTTTATGGAAACTGAAAGGTGAAAAATTCACCTTTCTAACACTTAAAAATTAAGTATCTGATCTGATTTCTGACAGCTGAGAACACAGGAAGGTCTAGGTCCTGGCATTAAAGCCAGTATCAGGAATTGAGTCACACTGGGCATACAGTGTGGTGCCTGTGCACATGACAGGGCCGTCACTGTGAGTCACACACCCCACTTGAGGCTACAGCAGCCTACTCTTCTTCTGCCTCATGGTCCTTGGTGTCAGTCAGGGAACAAAGCAGCTTCCAACAGCAACTTTGCACTTCTGAGGTCTTACTGCTAATAAAAAGCATCCTTTGGGAGAGGAGTGACAACTGGATGGTGCTAGCATTAGATCCACTTCATCCTTCCTCTTGTCTGGCTCCAAGAAAGGAGCATACTTTTCTGTGAAGATCCGTTTACTCTTCTAGCTGGTAGAGGCTGAAAATCCTTGGGGAAATAGGTTTAGTAAACAGTGAGCAAACTGTTATGAGTGAGAGGAGAAATCAAGAGCAACTTTGGTTATAATTTTCTCCTTCTACTGCCCAGGTACAAAATGCCCCTGCAAGGTGCAGGGAAGAACTATGGCCAGTACTCATCAACCCCAGAGCATGCGGCCCATTCAACATGTCTAAGCACACCATGTGAGGAAATGGGTAATGGCGGTTGGTGTGCAGGGCTTTAGAGGGTCCGTGGGTTCATGTACAGCACTGAGAACTGTGCCTCCCACACCTGCATGTAATACATTGAGTTATGGTCGCCTTTTCTGTTTTGAGTAGTTATCATTTGGTTCTAGTTATAGGTCTGATCTGCACTGCTATGGTTGCAGACTATTTTCCTCTGTGGTGTTGCAGGAGGAATGGGGCCCAGCACACACTTACGAAGTGCTCTGCTACAAAGCCTGAGCAACTTCCTGTTTTTCATTTACAAAACTTCTAGTAGTGACTGTCGGAATCTTTGCCTAGTGGCTGTTTTCTGAACACTGCATTGTGTTATCTGGATGTAACTTGCCATGTATGATCTGCGAATACGATCTTAGTTCTTAGTTCTTTTTCTTTTCTCTTTTTTCTTTTTTAAGATTTGTCTATTTATATGGGTGTTTTATCTGCATGTACATCTGCACACCAGAAGAAGGGGTCAGATCCAAGTGGATTACAGTAATAGTCAGTTCTGAGTTGCTAGGTGGGTGGTAAGAATTGAACTCAGGACCCCTGGAAGAACAGCCAGTACTCTTAACTGCTGAGCCAACTCTTTTACAATGGAAAAAAAATGATACCCCAAGTATAGTTCATACACAGAAAAACTAAACTGAAATTGTCAAAATTAATGATGTTTTACATTGTAAAAGAGAGGGCTGGAGTAGTGGCACACATCTTTAACCCTGGCACTCAGGAGGCAGAGGCAAGCTGATCTCTGTGAGTTTGAGGCCAGCTTGGTCTAGACAATGGGTTTCTGGACAGCCAAAGATATGTAGAAAGCCTTGTGTCAAAGCAAACCAAACCCACACAAATGCTGCATGACAGTTGGCGTTCTCTCACAGACTCAGGTCCATCCTCTCACCACACTCATCAGCTCAGCATCCTCTGGAAGACTACCATCTTTTCCCCAATCTTGTAGCTCTCTCTGTAAACACGAACTTACAGTGTGTGTATTAATTTGAGTATGTGCACAGCTTTGCACTTCTGTCTACATACATGTGTATGAACGTAAAGGTACACAGTCATGTGTATATACAGTCATTTGATTTTGTGCATTGCTGCTCTCTTCGCTGCTGCATTCAGTGATCTGTGCACTGTATTCAGAGATGACTAACTTTACTGGAACAGTTTACAGTGAGCGCTCTAAATCAGGTAGTGCTAAGTCCTCATACTGTTCTCTTCAGATTTTTTGATTCTATAAATACATAACTATAAACACAAACTTTGGAAAGCTACAGCCAACATTCTTTTAAAGGACTGTGGGTGGGATCTGAAGAATGAACCCAAAGCTCATGCCCACCAGGCAAATGTTCTACCACTGAGCTACTCTGCAGCCCTCCATGGCACAATAAATTTATACTGATAAGCACCTACATATATGGTAGAACTTACAGCATAAATTGTCTCTTTATTTACATATTAAAATACATTTTAAAAAATCCCCAAGACAACCCTCCCCCAACTCCTCTGTCATCCTGCATGGAAGGTAAGTGTTCTTTGCTTGTCACTCTTCTTCTCACATGCCTTGTGTGTCTAGGCACAACTGGGCAGTTCTGTTCTCATAAGGCTGTTTTCTTCAGTGTGACCTCTACAGAAGCCAAGCCAAGGTATCTGGGCTTCCCTATGGAGGAGGGAAATGTGGGTGCAACAGTTCTAACTACTATTCCTGTTTTACATGCTCAGCTGAAAAGGAAATCTTCATTTCGTTACATTTTATAGGCTTGCAATTGTCTTATTAGCCAAACACCAAAAGACACAGCAAGTTAACTGGGGGCCACCATCGGCAAGAGTTCTACAACTGTGAGTTTGAAACAAAACAGGCTATGACAATCATGTTCCTAAGTAAGTCAACTAACATGTCAGCTAAGCATGCTGCTTTCTCTGGAACTGGAGTGGATAGGGAAAGACAATCAAGATAAAAAAATTAAGAAGTGTCAGATATGAAGGGTGAAAAGTGACTTCTAAAGTGACAGCGGGCAAGGGGGGAGGTAGCATTTTGTCCAGGAAGTTATCCTGAGTGGATGGATGCCCAGCAATAAAACCCCTCACAATAAGCAGCCACAGAAGCACTTCCCTTACAGCTTCCTGGCTCTATAAACACTCACAAGTGACGATACAAAAGGCCATTCTACTGAGCATTGTCAATATACCCTCTACCATCTAATAATAAGCAAGATGAAGAATAAGAACAAACTACCAAAGAAAGCTGAACATTCAGTTTCTAACCGGAGTTTCCTACAACTCAGTCAAAGCCATGGAGAAGGCTACACTGTCTTGAAGAGTTTTCTGAGCTGTTAGTTCAGAAGACTCTACCATATGATGATTTTCACCTCTCCCTCATCTCCCTCTTCCCATCTTACTACTTAGAAACAGGGATGCCCAGGTTCATTATTAGGAGAGAAAAGCATTTTAAATAAGGGTGCCACGGAAGGTCACACAAGTCACACACTGACTGTTACGAGTGAATGACAAAGAGCTAAGTGACTCACTCACCCTTCTTGAGGGCATCAGAGATCTGCTTGTCATACTTCAGTCCAGGACTTACTTGCAGGCTGCTTCCTCAGATGGTAGACATCACTGAGCAACTCAGACTCACACTTAGCAATGTGTCCCAACAATAGTTAAAAATGGATATAATAACCCCAGCAATGCCAGCTGAGTTCTTGTGTACAGAGGACCTAACACTTCTGACCTCAAACACTGCTAAGAATGAGAAGCTGGTTAGCTTACTAAGAACCCCTCATACAAGAACTACAAGCTACCAACAGCAGCCCAGAAAGATATGCAATTAAGGATTATGAAACTGTCTCGGTATGGGTAGCTCACCTCTATAGGCTCAGCAGCTGGCAAAGGGCTACCATAAATTCAATGGCAGCCTTGGCTAAATAGTAAGTTCCATGTAACCCTGAGCTATAGAACCTCAAAGAGACAAAAGAGAAAAAAGTAAATGAATGAACAGAAAATAAAAGAAAGAGAAGGAAACCATGGTTCAATTGAATACACTCTGATTTATACCACTGAATGCTGTGGGATTCAGGAAAAGAAATGGGAGTCGTGTGAATTAACTGAATAAACATACGTAAGACCACAAACCTTACTAATGGGTTCTTTACCTGCTTATCTCCTGGATTTATGCATCCTCTTTCACAGTTTATTGTCTGATCTGAGCATCAATGTACACATCCAGAAGGGAAGCTTGTTTTCCCTATTAGGCAGTACTGATCCATTGGTGAGGTTGCCCCAAGTGTCTTTAAAAACCCTGGGAAAGTCAAATCTTCCACTGGTAGGCAGATCTGAGACAAGGCCTCATTCTGTATCCCAAGCTGGCCTGGAACTCACAAAGGATCTGCCTATTTCTGTCTCCTGATTTTCAGTAACACATTTTAAAAACATTTTATTGTGGGGCTGGAAAGATGGTTCAGCAGTTACGAGAACTGACTATTTTTCTAGAGGTTCTGAGTTCAATTCCCAGCAACCACATGGTAGCCCACAACCATCTGTAATGGGAACTGATGCCATCTTCTGGTGTGTCTGAAGACAGCTACAGTGGACTCACATACATAAAATAAATAAATCTTTAAAAAAAATTTATTGCTGTGTATATGTACAGGCCATGGACATGAACGCAGAAGTTCAAGGAAAACTAACTGGAGTTGGTCCATGTGGAGAACCAAGGGATAAAACAGGCCATCTGGCTTGGTGGCAAGGTCTTTCACTCACTGAGACATCTAAAGAGCATATCCACAATGCCCTAACATCCTTCCCCATACCTCTCTCTGAATAGAGCCACAGCCTGGTGATAAAGCCTTTACCACATAAGCTTATGGGTTGACATTCAAGATCCAACTATAACAACAAAGATACTAGTGTCAAACTTCATTTCTTTCACCCAAAAGAAATTGCTAGAAAACTGCTTGTTCATAAATCATATAAACTCTTCAGCACAAGGTCTCGGGGTTTCCAAAATGTATTTGCCATAGTGATTTGTTTCGTTTGTGGCACAGGCAAAATACAACTCAGTTTGGTTGTACAAATTCCAAAGCTTTATGTAGTATTAGAATAGCATATTTACACATTAAAAGAAGTGTTTTCCCCCACTGATCAAGCCCAAATATACAATTTCAATGAAAAGTGAATCTCAAAAACCAAAAACTCAATGAAATGTTTCAAAATAAATTAAGCAAAATGGCAGGTAGGAGATGGCTCTTTCTATCTGAAAACTGACATCCAAAGCCAGGCTGCTTGTTTCTACTCAAAACCCACAGATTTATAGCTTGCAGAACATGGTTTGAAAGTAATCAGTTCTTGCTATAGCAGGGTGAATGTAGGACAACCAAGAGGAGCTTCCCATATGTAGAGTTGGAGCCCAGCCCCTCAGCTAATTGATTGTACCTTCTGAGTAGAAGGGCAGCACGGCCTGTAGAGAAACACACTTGCCAGTGACTAGGGACTCCACCACAAATGCCTTACAGAAAGCGGAGGGACTTACAAAGTCACCAGCCAGCCAATACCAAGTGGAAGAGGAGGGCTGTATCGCTTTCTCCAGCAATTTTTACTGTTCCTGGCTAGGCAGCTGACCCAGCATTAGGAGTTTTGTTTCGTTTCTGGTTTTTTTTTTTGGGGGGGGGGGGGTTTCGAGACAGGGTTTTTCTGTGTAGCCCTGGCTGTCCTGGAACTCACTCTGTAGACCAGGCTGGCCTTGAACCCAGAAATCTACCTGCCTCTGCCTCCCAAGTGCTGGGGTTAAAGGCGTGCGCCACCACCGCCCGGAGGGAGCATTAGGAGTTTTATGTGGAGTGCAGCAGATGAAAAAGAACAGAAGGAACCTGAGACTTGTAAGACTGAGACAATCTAAAGACCAAGCAGTATCAGCTGAAGGGGGTTTATCATATCCTCATGGTTTTAAGAATCTCTCAGCTATGGGGCTGATGAGCAAAGAAACTGACATCTTTACGTTTTGAGACAGGGGCTTATGTAGCCAAGGCTGACCATGAACTACTATGTATCTGATGATGAGCTCAAACTGGCTCTAGCCTCACCATACAGGCAGATGACTTGACTGTGCTTGTCTCTAACCAAAGGAACCTGAACACATGCAGACCATGAGCCTGAGGTCAGCAGGGGCACCCTTGGGTAATTCATCCAACTGAGAAGTTTTCCTTTTGTTACTCGCAAAAACCGAGCATGGCTGCTGACTAAAACACAAGGAGCAAGGAAGGTCTCTTCTTTCAGACACCTAACAATTGCTCACATGCACAGACGTGCTCAAAGCATGTCATATAGACTGAGGAACAAAGTCATGCTAATAGCCTCTGGTTATTTTTAATAGTAACTTTTCATAGTCACACACATTAGATAAATTAATATACTATGAATTATGCATAAAGAAAAAGTCTCTAAAGTTATGTTGATGTCAATTCATACTAAATCAACTAAAATTTAGCTTCAACCAGCATGAGTGTCAGTGTGAGACAGCATGAGGAACACATAATGGTAGCAGTCAGATGCAGCCCTAAAGCATGTCAAGTGACAGGCCTCACTAGTGTGCAGATTTGCCAGATGTCAAAGCATGCCTGATTCTGAGCCAATGGTCATTTCTGTTTGTGGCAACACAGGTTTTTCTCCTTCAAAAGACTCAGAACCACAACTTCCTTTCTTACTCCATCCTAATCACTACCTAGAAAGACATCTTTTTCTGGATGCTTTTAGCTGAGATTCACACAGTCCTTTAAAGTAAAAACAACCAATTTCTACTGGCATAGTTAAGTAGCATTCAACAAAAATAAATAAATAAATAAATTAATTAATTAATATGACACCAAGAATAGAATCAAAAGGCAAGAGAGTGGAATGTAAGATCAAAGACATTAAAACAAAAGTTTTGTGGCAATAATGAAATTACAGTCAAAATATAAAAAATATGACCAACTTAGTATCACTTCACAGGAGGGCTATAGTCACCACCATTTAAACACATAGATACTCACTGACTTTAGCTGCCCTGGTCATTTAAGTCACTCTGAGCACTGACAGCTCAAAGTGCTTAACTATAGTAACTGTGCTTAAGATCTGCATCATAGAACACCAACATACAAGAATTTAATTTTTTAAAATTATTCAAAAGCAAATAAAATAACAAAAAATGGATACTGCTGGGCCATCTCACTGACTGCAAGCACCCAGAGACGACCTGGCACAGAGAAGCGACTCTAAAGGCTGTCCTCTGACTGCCATTCAAGTGCTGTGCCAGAAGTACACACCATGCATGAGCGTGCACATACACAGTGCTCGAGGACACACACACACACGCACACACGAGGGGAGTGATAGGGAGGGGAGAGACAGAGACAGAGACAGAGACAGAGAGAAGCACTAAATAAGTAAATAAATAAATAAAAATGTAACCTAAAAAACTGGTACACTGAGAATAATCTGGAGACCATAGGAACACAGATCACAGCCTTAAAATAAGTAAATTCTTTGAGCCCTGAGTTCTATTTCTAATAAGTGACCACACCAAAGTGATTTTCTTACTGAGGATTTTTGTTATAGAATTACCAATATTAGCTAAAATCAAAATGAAATCATCCACATGGTCATTCAATTTTATTTCATCCTATTTGTTCAATGGAATAATTTACTGACATTAAAAACAGTAATGAGAACTATATCCATTGGCATGAAAAAAATACCCACCATGTACTGGTACATAAGAAAAAGAAGTCAGAAGATAGCGAAAATAACCAGAGTACACAGTATCTTCTATTTCCACTCCCTGTGGCTGCATCCGCACAGTTTGCTGTAGGCATGTGGTTATGTTCTCTTACAACAGAAAGTTAGTAGGGTGTGTCCTTGAGCTACATGTTGATTGAGCACAGCAGAGACAATACTGGTCCAGTTCCCGAAGGACTCTGACCATGGCCTGGAACATAGGCCCTAAACTGTATTTGTGTCACTGTATTTTAGGCCTATATTCAGAAGCTTGGTCTATCCTAACACATAGGACACCAATGTTTCACTCCCTGATTAATTTGAGACAGTCTCCCCATGTAGCCTGGCTGACCTGCAATTCAGAGATCCATCTACTTCCAGAGTGCTGGGAGAGCTATGATTACAGGCATGCTCTACCACACCATATATACATCATAAATATATATATATGTGTATATATACATATATATATACACACACACATACATACATATACATGCATGTGTGTATATACACAATGTGTGTATATATATACACATATATATACTCAATGTGTGTATATATATACACATATATATACTCTATGTGTGTATATATATATACACACATACATATTTATATGTATATATGACATATATGATACATATCACATATATGTGATATATCTATGTTTAAAGGGCTGGGAATGGATTCTTCAGCAGGTTTATGATACTTGACTATATTATTCCATGCAGTTATAAATTGTCTACTGCTGTACCATACTTTACTTTAGCCTTTAGTTTCCGTTTGTTTGATACAGTTACCATGAACAGTCTGCACACATTTCCTGGTGCATGTCTGTATACATCTCTCTTGGGTACTTACTTGAGAGAAGAACCAATGGGTTCTGGCGGGCTCCCATGCCCAGCTCTCACACACGCTCATCACACCACTGAACCTGTGGCCGCTCATTCACATCTCTGCACGTGACTGTCTACTTTTGCTTTTTGTAGCCATTCCAATAGGGAAGAATCATATGCTTTTAAGTTCTCTCATAAGATACGTTAATAGCCAGAAGTAAAGCAAGTTTAGTAAACTACAGTTCATACTCACAAAGAAATGCTGTAATTTCAAGTGTCTTTTTTCCTTTAATGATATGGGAGCTGAAGAGGTGTCTCAGCAGCTGAGCTAGGACTCAGGTCTGGCTCCAGGGCCACATCCAGCAGCTCACCTCTAACTCCAGCTCAGGGGGAGCTGATGCTTCTGGCCTCTGCAGGCGCCTGGACTCATACACATATACTCACACATAAAAAATGATTTTATTGATATGTGTGACTGTAAAAGCATGTGTGCATCACGTGTGTATGGCTGCCTACTGAGGCCAAAGGACTTAGATCTCCTGAAGCCAGTGTTAAAGGTGCTATGAGCTGCAACTTGGGTCTTCTGAGAGAGCTGTATGTGCTCCTAACTGTGGAGCCCTTTCGGCAGCCACCACCCCATCTCTCTGTATAAAATGCACTCAGTGACTGACACTCTTCTGGCACGTGTGATATGCAAGGACACACAGCAAGAGCTCAGGCAATCAGCCTGGGCTGGAGTCAGGCTTCCTTGACTCACTGTGTGTTAAGACTCTGGGCTCTCCCCAAGTTCTCTAGCCTATTATTTGCAACTTTCACCATCAGAGGAATAATTAAGAGCCAAGAGTTTAGTTTAAACACTACTCTGAAATTTCAGGCCCCTTGGCTCCCTCTTCATCTCTTTTTACTATCTGAGGGAAAAGATGGATGTGTATGCAGAATGCTAGGGTAGTGTCTGAAAAAAACAATTTCCTGCTGCTGGAGAGCTGTCTCAATGGCTCAGAGCACAGGCTGTTCTTCCAGAGGGCCTGGGTTTGATTCCCAGCACCTGTGCAGTTGACAACTACCTGTCACTCCAGCTGCAGGATACCTGATGCCCTCTTCTGACCTATGGTGCACAGACACACATGCAGGCAAAACATCTGTACACAGAAAATATTTTTCTTTTCAAGATAGATTTGTGCTACCATGGTGTTTTTTTTTTATAGCTACTGCAGCAGCTGCTGTCACAGCTACCACCACATCACAATGCTCATAGCTAACAGAAGAATAAGATCTAGAAGCCAGAGAAATCAGGAAGTAGGTGGCACTTGGACTTTCATTTCAAGAGTAGCTTATCATTGACAGCATAGGCCTAGATGGGAGTATGGGTGTGTGTACACGCTAGGAGGCGTCTCAAGTGTAGGTCTGGCAAGAAAATGGGAAGATATGCTCCCACAAAGCAAACTCCAAACAGCAAGTGCAAAGACAGGAAAACCGGGCACCGCTTTATATCCAGAAATTCAAATGACTCTTCCAACATCCTGGTCCTCTGTTGACTGACTTCTCTCTGCCATATTCTGGCAGGATAGACAGAGCCTGTAATCCCAGCAACCCTACTGCCACACTTCCTCCTCAGTTTCCCCGAGCCTCTCACAGTCTCTGCTTCCCTGAGACAATTGCGACATATAATACACTATTTGATTCTAGTGCATAAGTTTTGATTTTAACGTTGACATTGTACCTACCCATGATTCTATAAGTTGTTAGAGGCTTCGCTCTCCTCGGAAAGTTGTGGGCAGGTTCAGTCTTTGCTGCTGGGATAATGGTGTGTTGGTGCTCAGTTCCCCAGATCCACTGCACCACCAATCAGGAGGCCTTTCTGGCAGACTATTTCTCAGTCTAGAGGACAGGTGTCTGAGTAACTCCATTTATCTTCCGGATCTCAATTTTGTCAGGTCTGAAGACCGGGTCCTGACTGACACTGAATGTTGCTGAGTTTATCACTGCTGTAACTGCAGATCTGTTTGTGTAACTGTTTAATGAACAGCTTCCCCACCAAACTATCAATAAGGAACCACAACAGTAACCCCAGCAAACAGCACAGCACCCTGTGCATACTGCAAGCCAAATAACCACTTTGGGTCAGCAACAGAACAGAGTCCACAGAGAGGCGTGATAAGCTAAGACAACACACAGAAACCAACAGGGAAGAGACAGACTTCCAAACCTGACAACTACCAACATGGTTCAGAGCACCAACACACCATCATCCCAGCAGCAAAGACTGAACCTGCCCGCAACTTTCCAAGGAGAGCAAAGCCTCTGACAACTTGTACAATCATGGGTAGGTACAATGTCAACGTTAAAATCAAAGCTTATGCACTGGAATCAAATAGTATATTATATCTGATGACATCTTTATCTGTCTTGCAAGAAGGCTACATGGAGTTTACCCTTGGAGTTCAAGTACAAAAGAGATACTTGTCCACTGTCTGGCTTTACTCTCATAACTCCAAAAGAACCCAGGATCGAACTGCTGCTGCTGCTTCTGCTGCTACTTCAAGTTTCCTGTGAAGACAGCTTTCATGGGTGATCTCTATGCAAGGTACATATTGCAGGAAGGAGAAAGAACACTAAACACCCGTGAGCTCTAGGGAAAGGTGGGGCCTGCTATATGGGTGTGCTAGTTTGTTACATTAAGTCTATAGGGAGTAGTTCTTTCTCTCTGAATGAATACATGCTTAGCAACTATATTTTGTTATTGTCTTTTCATGGTAGAAAGATAACATATAGAAGTTGTTAAATCACTTGCTTACTTGATAAATTTGATAACCCAAAATATAAGGACGACTGCATGTTGGTTGATACGTGCAGAGTCACAGAGAGTGGCAAATCTGAGGTTGAATTAGGGGGAAATGTCCAGGTTGCTCTAGTGACTAGCACTTAGCACTCAGAGGAAGAAGCCAGGGAAGGAAGGGAGGTGGACAAACAAACTCGTGGGAGGTTCGGTTTATCATCACCCACATCACTGTTTATGAAGGTGATATGTGCACACATAGTAAGCTGCAGACCACACAAATCACAGAACTTTCTCTAAAAATAAGAAAATAAACAGTTGATCTCTGACTTTTGAGAAACAGGAGGACAAACTTAGGATGCAACAGGCCATAGAAGGCTGGATCATTATAACGTGTGAAAGCCGAGTAAAAAGAGATTTCACCCAAGAAAAACAGCCACAGCACAGAGACAGACACTCAAATCTGAGGCAGAACTAAGCAAGGGCAAGGCCAGCTAGAGTCACACAGACACAAACCGTAGGAACAAGTCAATCAGACTCATGATGAGGTTAATTAACAGCAGTACGTTTCAATGAGTCAGTATTATGTAGACTAGCTAGATAAAATTATGAAATTTAGGTTACTCTAATTTGGGCCCTTTTCTTTCTTTTATATTTTACTATTACTCTACAACCAAACAACAACAACAAAAATAGTAACAACAACAACAACAACAAAAAAGCCAAGCTATTAGTATTTTGTAAAGTCCATGCAATTTACTGGAAAAAATTGTAAAGAATACAGCATCAATGAGCTTGAGAACACAGAGTCTAGAGCCAGACTCCAGCTCTGTGGTAGACAGGCTGGGTAACTGTCTCAGCATCTAAGGAGACTCGGAAGCCAGGAGATTAACTGATGTGTCGTACTTCAGTTAGTATCCATGGCGTTACCTCTGTGACCTGCTGGCCTGGCCTGTAACTGCTTTCTTAAAGCTGAGCCTGGAGTTCACCTCTGCTCTATTCTCCATTGGCCAGCGTTTTCTATTATTTCATGTGTGTCTTTTTAAGGACACATGGAAAGTCTAACATTAAATAATACAAACTGTCATTAGGTCAGTGCTCAACACAAAAAAGTATTTTGAACATTTTTGCTGTTCAAAACAGCTTCCGATCAAACTCTAACATTTTTCCTTGTTTTAAAAAAATTATTTAATAGTATTTTATGTGTACTGGTGTGAGGGTGTCAGAGCCCTTGGAACTGGAGTTACATTACACATCGTTGTGAGCTGCTTCCACACAGCAAAATTTTTCTTAAAAATTCAACATATAGGACAATCTTTGCCTGTATTCCTTGCTGGTTGGTCTTTGTCAACTTGAAGCAAATTCAAGTCATCTGGGAAAAGGGAACCTTAACTGAGAAAATAAAATGACTTTATCAGATTGGCCTCTAGGCAGTCTTGAACAATGACTGATGTGAGACGGCCCAGCCCACTGTGGCAGTAACACTCCTGGGCACACGGTCCTGGATGCTGCAAGACCAGGGGAGACGCCAGTAAGTAGCTTTCTTCCATGGCTCCTGCCTGACTTCCTCAATGATGGACTGTGATTGGATGCTTAAGTCAAATTTTTGTTCAGTGTTTTACTACAGCAATAAAACGCAAGTTGAAACACATTCTACGCTTATTTATTTAATAAGGAAAGAGATGTTATGTGTACTTCAATATTATATCTGATGGACACTGAAATAAATGATCTCAGATGAAGATGTTCCTAACTCACATAAAACCAGTATCCCACGGAATTAGGTGAATCAAGAGTTTGGTTCTTAAGAAAACCCATTACTTGCATAAAAAGGAAACTATCCTTTGTCTTCAGTTATGTCTACCTACAGTTTGGCATCTCCCACTGTAGACCACTCGCTAGTTTTCCTGGCACCTGTGGTATGTCACCACTAGAATGTAGGTACATTGTCATAGCTATCTCACATCAGTTCTTGCAGGCACCTTGAAACACAGTGTTGGTAGTTCTTTATCTGCTTTACCTTCAACATCTCTGCCGACTCTCACATCAAAATTATTCAACGGAGGCCAAAGTGAGAGGGTTCATCCGAAAGAGGATTTGCTGCCAAATCTTGCAAACCAGATTTGACTGGAGGAAAGAACCAACTCCTGCAAGTCGTCCCCTGACTGGCATACATGCCATAGACGATACATGCCACACATAGACACAAACATAAATAAGTAAATGTAAAACTTTTGAGAAAAGAAATATATATTTTACCTATTTTGTCTAATTACAATACTATAAATTGTATCATACAACACTCATACATAGCAGACGAGGAATAACTAACAGAACATGATAAATATTTATTAACAAATTGAATGTGGAAAACTTTCCAGAGGGAATAAACGAACAGTGGAACAGTACCTGCTCCTCACGTGCGAACAATCTCCCAGACTCCAGCAGTAAGGAAAACTCACTGGTCTATGTCACCATGCAACAACTCTAATGTCTAATGTCTAGCTGTAACAACTGAGCACGTCCCACAACTCGCCTCCTCCACCAGGGTCCCACTGTGGTGCTGGCCCTCTTCAATGGGTGTGAGCACAAGTGTACCTGCTTACCTCAGAAATAATGGATCATTCTTTAAGGACATCTGACTTCAATAATCCAGATCACCACTAGTCTCCAAGGAAAGAACATTCTCAGTTCTCTTTGGAATTTGGGGTGTGTGTGTGTGTGTCTGTATTTCATTCTCAGTTAATTCCAAGAGCACCCCCCACCCCAGGAATGACTCAACTGTCACACTAGAGCTATGCCACTGTCTCTACTTCTGCTACTCATAGAAGCACGGCCAGCAGGCTTTAGAAACTGCAGCTTCATGTTTACTTTGAGCCAGATCTTCTGTTCAAACTCAGAGTATAAAACAGTGCTTCTAATCGTCGTAGCTGCACAATGCTATCAAATAGAGCTGTAAATGAGGGTAGAATTCTGGGATGATGCCATGCAGGAGGACAGCAGACAGGGAGGACATGGTACAATGACTGTTAATAATAGCTAACTATGAAGCCCAACAGCCCTTGGTACATGAAAAGTTTCCTTATAAATGAGAAATCAAAATTTCTATCTTTAGGAAAACAGAGAATACATGTTGGCTAACTCCAATGAAGGTTTAACAATATTCACTGAATTGTTTTTCCCAGTGAAAAGCCAATAGTTGACAGATGTAAAGTAAGAGACAAGACAGCCAGGCATAGAGCATGTGTAACTTGGGAGTACAGGTAACACACTTGGAAAATGTCATTTTCTTTCCCTTGAAGATATGCAAACTCTCACTCCTTTCTTCCGAGAGTTTGCCACTGTTCTCTTCAGGTCCAATCAATCACCTCTAACCTTTAATATGAACCCTTCTGCAAGAGACCTGGAGCTGGCCCAGGCCTGCAGTCCCAGGCCTGCAGTCCAGTACCCGAGAGGCAGAGGCACGCAGACTGCCTGGAGTTGAAGATCAGCCAGTAAGCACCGACACACCTAGGGAAGCCAGGGCTACAGTGACAATCTATCTAAAAGTAATTAAAAACAAAGTAAGAAGGGACCTAAACTTCTAAAAGCTTACACACACCTAAAAAAAGCAAGTGCAGGACATGCCAGTAAGTAATGTTTCCACAGTAAATCTGATTCAAATAAAAATAAACCTCCCTATTGTTTTATTATAATCCGAGATATTATTAGTATTATTGGTATTGCTCATTATACTTCAGTATTAACACTCAGGTGCGGTATTTACACTGTGACAGAAGCTTAGAGGACAAGGGCAGGAGTGACGGCTCAGTGGTCAAGAGTGCTTCCTGCTCTTTTAAAGGACACAGGTTCCACCCAGGCAACACCATGGAGGCTCAGAATTGTCCTTAACTTCAGTTCAAGGGGATTCTATGCTCTCCTCTGGCTCTGAGTAGAATAGGAATATATGTGGTACAGACAGATATATAAGGAAAACCTGCATACACATAAAGTAAAAACAGATACTCAAACAAAGATTATAAGCTTTGTGCATCTACAAATTACAGTGTCATTTTAAATACCTCACTCTGAAATATCAAAAGTATAAAATCCAAGCCAGGGGAGACAACGCAAACCTGAATTCACAGCACTCAGGAGGCTGAAGCAGTGAGACAGTGAGTTCCAGACCAGAATGGCCTAGAGTACACAGTAGTTCTCTGCCAAAAGCAAGCAAGAAGTCGGGGGTATAAAATCTATGTGTACTGACCCCAAATGATTATTAGTGCATATAGGAAACTGTCAACAGTGTGGGAAAGAAGGGAGCCAAAAAGGGGGGTGGGGGGGGGGTGGAGGGGTGTGACACCATCATAGAGAGTTCTAACAATGCTAATAAAAATCTAAAGGATCACGCATGTACCTGGAAATGTTAAGTACACCAAGTTCTCATGTAACTCTGTGTTATGATTTCAGTGTTCTTGGTTTATACATAAGGAAACTGGAAGGCTGTCAGCCAGGACTCTGCAGACAGTGACAGAACGTGGGCAGTTTCTTGCATCGATTTTCTCAATTTTTCCAACAGGGGCATATTCTTCTGTAGTCAGAAAAATAACATTCTCATATATTATATTGTTTTTAAAATATAGACACAAAGCAACACCTAACTTAAAGTATTTGAAAAGTGTTTCAAATACTTGGTTGAGTCAAGTGAGCAAACTAAAGTTCTTATTTACCCACAGCCTTTTCTTTGAGCTGAACCTAGAGTCAGTGCTACTTTGTACCACAGAAATGGCTTTAGAATACCGACATTTAACCAGTCCAGAAAGACACAAGTGTCACGTCTTCATGACTGATGCTGATGCTACTGCAGGTCTAAGTGAACTGCACGGACTTTCTAATGAGGAGTCTCTAATAAGAAAGCACTACACAGAGGGTAGAAACTGTCATGACACGAGGCATGCAGGGACATTAAAGTGGCGATCAGTGAAGAAAGCAGAAGCACACCTATGGCTAGCATATAAGGTGGAAGATGGTGGGTTACTTTCAAGAAGTATTTTAATGTAACGAATATCTCATTTCAACAGAAAAGGTTAATAACAAATAGAGAAAACTTTTCTAAGTCTGAAAGCCCAGCTGACTTCTTTCTAGAGTCACATTTTAAGTAAAGGAATAAAGGATAAAATGGAATACAAACAGGAAGATAAGCAGAGGGCGGAGAGACTGTGAGGTTGACTACTTAACTCCCAGCTGTGTTTATCTGTCCTACAGAACCAGAACAAGCCTCTTCAATAGTAGAGGCTGAGGACTTCTACTTGCACTCAGCAAAAGTCAAAGGCACACTAGAAAATATTTAGTTATATTTGATGTCAAATTCAGTAATTTCTCTGGACTGTTTTAAGCTGTATTTCCTTTTTTTTTTTTGTTTTTTTTTTTGTTTTTTTCGAGACAGGGTTTCTCTGTGTAGTCCTGGCTGTCCTGGAACTCACTCTGTAGACCAGGCTGGCCTCGAACTCAGAAATCTGCCTGCCTCTTCCTCCCAAGTGCTGGGATTAAAAGTGTATACCACCACTGCCTGGCTGTTTTAAGCTGTATTGACATCAGTTGAGTCACGTAGAAGAGGAGCTTAATAACTCAAAATACAAGTTCAACAAGAATGAGAGAAATGTTGTCTGATTACAAGTGACTAAAATGCAAATATATGAAGGATAAACAAGTTAAAACCTGACCCACTTTGCTACTGTAAACATCAATAGACAACAAGCTGGGGCATCTGAAGGTCAGTCTGTCACTCCGACAAACCGTCCTGTTCTCTGCCTCCCCAACATTATGTATACGTCATTTCTACTGTCAGCACAAGCACCAGGAAGGCTGGGATATGGTCAGAGGGAGATGAGGCAAGACCTCCTCCAGAGAACAGCACTTTCCTATAGGTAACTGTGGCTACTCCTTTCTCCCTTTTATAAACTACGGAGCCATAAAGTGAGAATCCCAGAACCTGAAAGCAATCAAGGAAGGGACATCCACACAATTTGTGGAACGCCAGTCAATTTCCAAGACCATCAGAATAATACAGCCTCCTTTGCCAGATTATTGTAGGACCCACATGACTTAGGAAACTAACTTTATGGACTTATTTTTTTTTTCAAAAATCATTCTAAATCAAGGTTTATGATAATAGATTATCAGCGGACATAGTAGGAGTTTTTAAAAAACCTTTTCATAATGAGTGTGGCACAGGTAATGTAAAATAACTAAGCACTATTCGGATCTATACCACTGTTTTGAGCTAGTAAATTCAGGAGTTTACGTTACATATAGTTTTGCTCTCCATATTTCTACTACCCATGGACAACTAAAACATTAAATGAAAAATTCAGAATAGGAGGCTCAGAAGGTGAAGCACTTGCTGCAGAACATGGAGCCCTGAACTAGATCTGCAGCACAAGTGCAAACAGCCAAGTCAAGGTGTGTGCTTGTAACCCCAGCCCTGGGGAGAAAGGGCAGGCAGACCCCTGTGGTCACCAGCCAGCCTAGCCTAAGGTCCAGGCTAGGAGAGTGTGCCAAAGAACCAAACGGACAAATGCTCTGGAATGTCATGAGGCTGATCTCTTATTTAAACATACACATATAAATGCAAAAATAATTTAACCCTGCTATGATGCTGCACACACGTAACCTTAACAGCCAAGAAGCTGAAGGGCAAGCCATCCTGCATTGCACAGGGAGTTTCAGGACAAGGCTAAGCAAGATGCTATCTAGAAAAAAAAAAAAGGGTCAAGGGGTGGAAGTGTTGCAATTCCAAAGTTTTAGGGTGTATTCTGTTCCAGGTAGCATGATGAAACCCCAAGCCACCCACCCATCTGTCCAGAACATGAATCATCCCTTTAACCCAGCATGTCCACATTCAGTATCTGCAACCAATGAGTTACAAGCTTGACTCCCACAGAGTATCTAAATCTGCACATGCTCACATCCTGGTATGGTGGCATATACCTTTAACTTGAGCACTCAGAAGACAGAGGTAGAGGGATTTCTGTGAGTTTGACACTAGCCTGGTCTACTATACAGCAAATTCAAGGATAGCCAGGACTATCTAGGTAAAGACCATGTCTCAACAAACAAACAAAAATAATCTTTATGTTAAATCCAGTACCTGCATATAACCTACTTATCACCTCTGTATGCTTGGTTTCTAGGCTAACTTAGATACCACAATATAAATCTGATGTAAATAGTAATACTTCAGTGTTCAGGGAATGACGACCAGATACTATTCCCCCAAATAGTTTTGATCTAAGGTTCCTTGAATTATAGGACACAGGGCAACTCCATCTAAACTACCCACTGGTCGCTCAACTGTCTCCATTACCAGGGTCACAATCAATACAGGCCCCAAGCACTACACAGATGCTGGCCACTGCATTACAGTGTGTGTGAGCTTCTGTCTTCTTTGTTCTTATTTATCTTTTATGTAATGTATAAAATTAAACTGTGTCAGAGTTACATATATATAGGAAATAAAGGTGCATTTGCGAGCCGGGTGGTGGTGGCGCATGCCTTTAATCCCAGCACTTGGGAGGCAGAGGCAGGTGGATTTTTGAGTTCGAGGCCAGCCTGGTCTACAGAGTGAGTTCCAGAACAGCCAGGGCTATACAGAGAAACCCTGTCTCGAAAAACCGAGAAAAAAAAAAAAAAAAGGTGCATTTGCAGGGTGCAATCTATGGTTTCAGGCACCCAGTGAGGATTGTGAAATGTATTCCCAGGGGTGGCCTCCTGGAATCTGTCACCCTATTGAAATTGTAGATGGGATTTGTCTGCAAATGTCTTCTATTTGCAGATGGACATTTTTTCACAAAGCTCAACTGAGATCTTTTTAGATGGGACACAAACCCATTATTCTAACCCTCTCTAAGCATGCATCTCAGTTCTGGCAGCGTTTAAGGTCTAGTCTCCTCATTTGTAAAGTCTACGGCTTATCACTGACAGCTAACTAAATGTGCAGTTAGTGCTGACCGGCTGCTGGGGTGGGCAGTGTGTGAGAGCTGCAAAGCACCAACTGTTACACAAACCAACGGGACGGAAACTTGAAGGAAAGTCGCTTCTGATTTTTTGTCCTCAAAATCTCAAACAAAAACGGTTTAAAGTAGTGGTCAGGTATGATTATGAATTCCTCTAACCCCTTCTGAGGCACAAATGCTAGCCTAGGCAACACAGCAAGGACCAGGCCAGCCTGCAGTCTCATCATGCACTATGTGTTTCCCAACATGTATAGCAAACAGAAGCTCCCATTCCATCATGCACAACGAGGCTCGGAGGCTCTTTAGGCCTTGTGCATGCCATCTCTGTACTTGGCAGGTTACTGGACAGCTTTTCCAATTCAAGTCAAAAGGAAGTTTATTTAAACTTTAAGAAACTTTTTCTTTGTAGCTAAAAATTCACTGGAAAAAGATTTTGTGTTTCTGGGCCTTCTGAAAGGGTGAGAGCTGGTATGTAAGGCTGTTTATTACTGTATATCCCATGGTGAACACTGACAAATTGTGGCTCATATATGAATAAATGCATGTGTGGTTTTCATGCTACATACAGAGAGAAACAAAAGCCTACGAACACTGCATTTCATCTTAAGAGTTCACATCATGGGTATGTATAACAAAGCTACAGTAAAAACATGTGGGAAGCCATGTTTTAGACCTTAGAAATAAGCAGCCGTGTGTACTGGGGCAGTGTTGCTTTGGATCCCAGAAACAGCTACGCTCCTGTCATCGTGCCTCTCCTGACAACAAAGCTCTGGGTTTCCCAGTGCTTTCTGGGACAGCCCAGAAACAGTTTCACTAGGATCATGTGGTTTTGCTTTTGCGTGAGAGACCATATAAATCAGCATCTAATATAAGATGCAAATCTTTCATGCTTTCTATAAAATTTCTTAGCTCTTTCTCCCTCTGCTTCAAGACATTCTCAACAGTCTCAATCCCACACAGTATGCCCAACAGGAGACCCTCAGGGGAAAAGCAAGACTTTAACAGCACTACTAGTCCCTTTCTGCTGCTCCCAGCAGGGACTAAAAAGAGTTATTAGGCTGCAGATTCAGGAGTACCAAGTATCAGGTCTACTTAATTTCATGGCAAACAAGGTTTCACTCCTCTGCGGTTCCTCTTTATCAGGTAAGACAGTTATTTTAATAATACTCCCAAGTTACTTAATACAGAGCCGAGGTCTTCCTATGAAGGTCTTCCTAAAATCAACACCAAATTTTGGATAAAAATGAAGAATTCCTATGACATTTGTTAAAAGATTTTTTTCATTATTTTTAATTATGTACACATGTGTATCTGCATGTGGCTATGTGACCATGAGACCAGAAGCACTGGCTCCACTGAGGCTGGAGTTAAGACAGTTATGAGCTGCCTAACATGGGTTCTGGGAACTGAACTTGGGTCCTCTGAAAGAGTAACAAGTATCTTAACCCCTGAGCGACTGATCTCTTCATCCACCCCCTCCCATGACATCTCTTATACTCTATTTAAAGATAAAAGGCACCACAAAACCAATAAAGACAACACAAAGACAGTGCGCCTGTGAGTGGGACCAGGAGGAAAGCCCAGCTGCTCAAGCATGAGGATCAGAGTAATAGCGCATGGCTGTAAGTAAACCCTGCTCTTGGGAGACTAGGGCAGGAGGGAGGCATCTAAGGCTATTATCCTACACCACAGAACAGGCACAGGTATGAGGCCAGCAGGACTAGGTGAAACCAGTCCCCAGTACAAAACAACACAGAACAAAACAACAAAAAGAATGAAATCCTGATGTGTCAAACCAGGTATGACTGGGTGAAATAAGCCAGGCACGAAAGAATATCTACTCAATCACTTGAAAGCTAAAAACACTGATCTCAGAAAACAGTGGTTACTGCATGCTAGGAAAAGGAGAGACAGGGTAAGGAGAGGGTGGCGAGTGGGTATAACACAACAGTAAGTACAAGTGCTCCAGTGTTCTTCAGCACAATATGGTGACCGTAACTCATGACAATTTTTTGTGTATTTGAAAATAGCTACAAGAGGACCCTGAGTATTCCTAATACAGAGAGTCAATAAATACACCAGAAGATGTAGATGCTAATGACTCTGATTTGATTATTAAATACTTCTTACAATAGCACATCACACCTGTAAATATATACTTGTGTATTCTTATAAAGAGCTAGAAAAAACAGTTAAGTAACAAATAACACAAAACTGAAATACTAAAATCACATGAAGTAGCCAGGACAATAGCAGTATTGGGAGTACAGGCCCTCTGCTGCTGATACAACACAGAGCACACTCTGATGAGCACGCTACACTTAGCACAGTTCTGTACTAAAAGGCACCAAATATGACCTTCTAAAACATGACAGAACTGTACAGAGAAAACAAGTCATCGTAATAGTGGTGAAATACATAAGAAAATACAATGCATATTCACCAATTCTGTTGTGCACGGCACCACCAGAAGGGGGCAATGTGTCAGTGTGAGTCTGCGTACAGAATTTCTTATATCTTCTGTTGAAACTTTGCTAAAACCTAACCCTAAATATAAAGGTTTTTTTTTCATTTTTATTATTTGTTTATGTGTATGTATACAAGGAAGTTAAGAGAGGTGTCAGACCCCTGAAGGTGGAGTTTCAGGCAGTTTTGAGACACCTGATGTGAGTACTGTAAATTGAACTTGGATCCTCTACAGAAACCACTTCTGAAGCTTATTAATTTTTAAAAGGGTACATACAACATGGGCTGAGTGTGGGGGCACACACCCTTAATCCCAGCACTCAGGAGGCAGCGACAGGCATATTTCTTTAAGTTCGAGGACAGCCTGATCTACAAAAATGAGTCCAGAACAGCCAGACTAGGGGTAGCAGAGAATCTCCTTTATCTAAAAATCTTCCTAATCCTCAAAAAACATCTGAAGAAAACTAAAAGCATGAAACTTTTAAGTCTGAAAGCAAGTTGCTTCTACTGTATTAGAGCTGCCAGCCAATGGCATAAAGAAACTCAGTGGAGCTGGGCATGCTAGCACACACTTTAATCCCAGCTTATGAAGGAAGGCAGGAGGCTCTGAGTTGAGATTAGCCTGGTCTACACAGTGACCTCCAGGATCACCAGGGCTACATAGTGAGACCTTGTCTTTAAAAAGAGAAAGGGGGAGAGAGAGAAGGAAGGGAAGGAGATGGAGGAAACTCAGCAGGAAAAGACAGGACTGAAAAGGGACAACAACAAAACAGAAAAGGGAGCGACAGCTCGGCAGCATTTGCTGCTCTCACAGAGGCCCAGGCTCAGTTCCTGGCACCCACACAGTGCTGTAAGTCACAATGCTTTAAGTCCACTTCCAGGGATTCAACATCCTCTTCTGACCTCTGTATGCACCAGGTCGGCATGTGGAACACATAAACATGAAGGCACAACAGCCATATGCATAAAATAAATAAAATTTAAAACCCAAACAAGAAACAAACTACTTTTCACTCTGTCATAGTTGCTTTAGCTGTTGACCTGACACAGATCTAGGGTCGGTCACTTGGGAAAAGGGGCTCTAACTGTACAACTGCTTGTATCACATGTCTATGGAGCCCACAGCGGACAATCCTATCCCTAAGCAGGTGGGCAGAGCTGTATAAGAAGGCCAGGAGCACGTTTCTGCTTCAAGTTCCCGCCCTGACATCCCTCAAGACTTGGAAGTTCCCTCCTAGAAGTTGCTTTTGATCAGTGTCCTTCACAGCAACAGAGAGCTAACTAGAGTTCCTTCTTACATGCTGATTGTCTCAGTTACCTTGTCACACTGATGGAAAAAGCTGACTAACACAATAAGTAAGGTCCGGGGTTCGATTCTCTAGCACCAAATTAAAAACAAAAAATAAAACCGGACTTATATTGCACAAGCAATTTAATTACACAGATTATTTTAACCAGTCTTACTACTTTCATTGAAGCAAGTCTGACCAAAGAATGGAGGGAAGAAAGTAATTGATGTTAATTATTCTTCATGTACAGTCCCTGTCTATGAGTGTAATGTCATTTTTATAACAATTCCCAGGAGGTTCTGGAATTCTGTAGCCTTCCACTGTTGTCATTCCTGCATGGCTGCCTCAGCCAACTCCGTGAGGGAAAGCTACCAAAGTCTGCTGTTTCCACACATGTTGTGAACTTTCAAAAAGAGAGCAAGGGAAGAGGTTAAATATTTACAGTGATGATGTCCACGTTAACACTGATGCAAGAAACTAACAAAAAATGGACAATATAAACATGAAATTTGGATCCTTGGGTTTTAGATTTGAATTATTTAATAACTAGAACTATATGAATTAATTAAACTATCTCCTTTAGTACTTGCACATGTTATTAATGTTTGGCATATTTAAACAGTTCACAATTAGAAAACGCCATTTCTAGTTTTAAATAAGTTATTACAAAAAACCCACAGAGAAAATATGAATAATCTTAAATGAATATAGAGTCAGTCTTCTATGTATATATTTCATACCCACAGATTTATCAGTTGTGGACAAAAAGCATCAAGGGAAAAGCCAAAGTATCTAAAAAGAGGCTCTGGGATTGCCACACAGGGAGAGAAGCTGAGGCCATCGATGGGAGGGATGAAAGAGACCCCGCTCTATAGCTACCATCATTCCACGGATGTGTGGTCTCAACAGCACTTGCCTGAGTACTATTCCTCAAGTCTTATTTATATACTACATCAGAGGCCTATGATGACTCTGTGTGTGTGTGTGTGTGTGTGTGTGTGTGTGTGTGTGTGTGTACTGAACACATACAATTTTTCTAGTCATCCCTTAGCCAATACATGGTAGGGGGTGATTAACACACATTTCCATTCCATTCGTTATCTAGGTAGTAGATTAAAGATGATTTAAAGTATACAGGAAGGTGTGTGTGTGTGTGTGTATTTCATGTAACTACCATAATATTTATAAGGAACTTAATCCCTTGCAAACTTTGCTACTCATGTAGACAGTGTAGCAGGCTGTATATATTTAGAATCTTAGCATCAAAAAGTTCACATATATCTACCTGAACACCAACTAGGAGCAGATAGTCTAGAGATTCCCGGGGTAAGCTCCACCTTCTAGCAAATGAGACTTCAGCCTAAAGGTATCCTTTCTCTAAGAATCTATAAATCAATTAACGCCCATCGCCATCGTCACTCATCTTCCCAATTTGCCCTTTGACCCCACGTTAGCCCTACAGAGCTTTGTACTTTCTCTGCAGCCTATAAGGAAACCAGCTGCGGAGCAGCTCCATTCACTACCACACTGTCCCATGTCCCTGTATCCCAGCCTCTTCTAGGACATCATCTCAACATCTGAACTCTCAATGACTTTCTCCTGAGGACATGAGCATTTTCGCACTCTGTCAAACAGTTCATCCAGCATAAACCATAATCTCTTCTTTAGAACCCAGTTAAACCCATAACAAGCACATAAGAACCCCAATTTCAGTGAGAACAGCATACCACAGCACCTCCAGTAAGCATGCTTACCTCACCTACCGTCCCTGTGTAGCTGCTCTAGTCGAGAGAAACTCTACTCCAGTCCACTAGACTTCTTTCTGCTCCACCCCATCTTCCAAATATGAAGTCTAACTGTGAACAAACGCGTCCTCCTCCACAGTCTTCAGACTGCCTCATCTTTAACTGTCCTCACGCAGTCAACCTTCGTGGCTTCAACAGTGCATTTTCTCTGAGCTCCCAGCCCTCCTCACAATGAATAAAGACCCGTTAAGTGCCCACAATGTTCTACAGACACGGGCTTTTACATGTGCTATTCTAACAAGTTTTTTGCTTATGATAAAAATCCCGTAAGAGAGAAAAGTTTTGAGAACTTAGTGACAGCCAGGATCAGAAGACACCTCTACTTGTATGAAGCTCACATAACCAGACAAAAACAAGAAAGTGTAAACCAAACCTTAATCTGAGGAAGCATGTTTACAGGGAAAATAAAACTGGGTTAAAATGACAGCCAGTGCCTGGTCACCATGCTAGGTTGTAGGCGTGGGCAGAGCTCTGAGCCTATCTTCTAGGAACCTGTCTTGAAACACAATGAAACTCATGCAGTTCTTCTAGGCCTCTGAGAACACTGAGGCCCTCTGGCCTGCTGAGACTACCAAGTAACTACACACAGCAGCAAAAGAACATGACTATTCTCTATATGACTTAAGAAATTAACTTTTAATAAAAATACAAGGCCACATTTAATTTTCTATGTAGAAGAAGACATGATCAGCAATGAGTCCACTCTTCAGTTTAATCCTGCATCTGAAATAGGGAGTGGGTCAATAATGTTTCTGCATATGCTACTGGATTTGAAGTGTTCCATTTCTTCTTTTCCTCTGAATCTATATAGCTTCAGAGGAATCTATGAGTCTGTTCTCATCAAAGATGCAATCTACTTCACCCCCAACCCTGAATCTGAGCTGCCAGTGAGACCAGCAGTGGCCAACAAGTGGAAGAAGTCAGGTCACACTACCCCAGTCCTAAGCCTGGGCTGCAGGAGACCCATGAGTGTGCCCATTTACTTGGATGCTTTTTCTTTGGAATTAAAAAGAAAACGTGAATATGTGTTTGTCTGCATCTGTACACTATATGAAGTCCAGAAGAGTGTGTTGGATCCCTGGGGCTGGAGTTACAGATGATTGTGAGCCACCATGTGGGTGCTAGGAACTGAACCTAGGTCATCTAGAAACATCAACGCTCTTAATCACCGAGCTTTCTCCAGCCCTTGCATGCCTTTCTTTATGAGACAGCAAGGCTGGGTTGGCCTGCTAGAGGATCAGAGGCCACCTGAAAAACAGCTAAGTCATTCCCAGAATCTGAGGTACAGAAGGGCATAGGCGGCACACAGAGACCTCCCAGTGAGTATTACTAAACCCTGTATATACTGTGCACTCTTGTGTGTATGTGTGGACACATATGCACACCTATGGTAATTTATTAAAATATATGTATTAAAGCTATGTGAAAGATGGTCTCACTTCCTCAAAATATTTTAGTTTTCTTCAGTTACCCTTTTTATGATGATATGAGATAGTACAATGCCTAAATAAAGAAATGAAATAAAGAAAATGAGGCAGATATTATAATTTAGTGTGAGATTGCTAAAAGTGAATTACTGGAATACAGACACTGATACCGTAACAGGTGATCTCATAACTAAGACACTGTTAAATAGGTAGCAAAAGGGTGGCCTACAGCATGAATACTGTACACAAAAAAGATTTGTGTCCTGGTCAAGGTGGCACAAAATGTGATCACACTACTCAGAATACTGTACAGTTCAAAATGTATGAAATGTTTATTTTTGATGCTTTACATATAATATTTTCATACTACTGCTGACCACAGATATAAGAATATCTGTAGAAAACAGAACTGCAAATAAGAAGCCAATGATAGCTGTTCAGAAGTAGCCAGTATTCACCTTTCTCTTCACAGAGAGAAGCAGGCCCAGTAGAGACTAGAAGAACTCCAGATCACCCCAAGGATGCATGCAGAACCACACACACACATACACACACACACACACACACACAGTGGTCAGGCGGCGTCCTTTTTTCCCCTCCTGAAGCGGTCTACGTAGCCTTAGCTGGTCTGGGACTGGGTATGTAGACAACCCACGCTGGTCTCAAGCTCACAGAGACCTGCAGGCCTTGCGGTCAGTTCCCGAGTTGTTCTAGGGTTGGTGATACAGCTGTAGCTGCTGGGACAAGTTCTGAGTCTTCCCATCTATGGCTACCCTGCTAGCCTTTTGCCTTTCCCCATTAATACTTTTGAGAAACAGAAATCAATAAGTAAAATACTTAATGTCAGTCTTCTTCATTAAGGAAACAAACCAGACAGAAACCATTCTACTAAGAAAGGACATAGAACTCTGTCAGGAGATTTCACTTGTCTCACCAGTTACATAGTTAGCTTCAAATTCATAGCTTCTTTTTGTGAAATCCACTCTAATAAAGCAAAGAAGCCACATGCAAGCTCAACATGTTTTTTGAGACCAGCTGGAGGGAGGGCCAACTTGATGTTCTAACGCCCAGGGCAGTAGGTGAGGTGTGTGGCCAGAAGGATCAGGGTCTCCTGCATACATAAAGCTCTTTACCTTTTTACAATCATCCTTTCAGAATCCCTGTGTCATTTCCAGGAAAGCTTTCCATTTGCTTTAAGCGCCTTCTCCATCCTTCCAAGAGCTAAGTGTTTAATTCTGAAAGCAGACTAACCAGCCTAGAGTGCATGCTACCACCCTGCCCACCCATCTGGGAAAGCAGCTGAGGATCGGTGGCTAGAATGACCAGGCCTAGCCAGCTTCCCACGCTGTGGGGCTGCCCTGGGAATATAATAAGGTGGAGAGAGAAAGGAGGGGGTTGTGAAGGAATTTGACCCTACTTGAACTATGACCTATAGCTCCCAAGTCCCAACCTACTCAAGCCATTACTGGTCCCGGCCCCAAGAACACATATTTTCTAGCATCTTTGCAGTGCTGCTATGAATACACTTAAATGCTTCATATCTGAAGATCTAATACAGTTGCAATCCCAACTTTTAATTATTTTATCAACGATGAGTGGTTCTATTCTTTGTCTATGACTGTGTCTTTCCTACTGACCTCCTTTACTCATAATCTTTTCAGTTTGAAAAGGTCAATCTTTTTCAAATGTCAGCAACAATCCCATTCAAAGTCGCCTTGCCTATCGGCTCATACACATCTCTACCACCTGCAGTCTGTTCCTGCTTCAGTCCCTGTGCTAAACAGTGCACTGCAGTGCCTTTAATTCTTGACTCGCAGAGAGTATTCAAGCTAGCTCCTGGCTTTTATCTTCATACAGGAACACCAGCCACTTTACTGTTTAAAGGAAGTTCTTAGTTTAATGATCTGGGAATTTACTAACTAAATTGATTTCTTATTTCTAAATCACAGGTGTTTCTTAAACAATTCCCACACTGTAAAAACCAAACAAATATATGTCACTAAATGTGCATCACGTTATCCTCAACTGTATATATTACATGAAATAGTTCTTACTCTCAAGAGATGTAAAACAGCCATGAAATTTAGTGTCTACATGATGACATATATTCTCAAGCCATGCATCTGGACTGTTTTCCAGAATAAATGAAAATGAACCATTTTCTTAGATGCCCAATGTCATAAACTTACAAAACAAAGACCTCTGTGTTTCATATTTATACCACACTACACAGCTTTTCATGGTGTATTCAGATAAATCAACTCCTAATATGTATATAATTTCAACAAAAGACTACAAAATCAGCACAAGAGTTATGCTCTCCACTTTATACAGAGGGACACTACTAGGAGTCTTCCTATCAAAGCCAAGTTAATGAAAGGACAACCTACAGCTTCTAACTCACTTCACTGCAGCAGCCAACGGTCACTGGCTTCTATGGACACATAACAAAACAGACAGCTTCTTAGCTATCTAACTAGCCAGGAAAGGACTTACGCTACATTGTACACTCAACCCATGAGTTCCTAAAAGGGTGTGCATGATTAGTACATATAATTGCACACTTTCAAATCTCTACAAAGTAAGAAAAATAAACTTTAACTAGTATGGTAAAACACAGATTAACAGTTACATAAATATACATAAAATCTTTGAACAAATACACATATAATAAAAGCAAAGACAAAAAATTCTCATAGGAAACTCACAAACGAAAATACTTTGAAGGCGTCCACTAAGTAGCCCAAACACACAAACAAAATGCAAATGCACATATAATGTAAACCACCAAAAAGCAACCAATAAAGAGTGCAGGAGATGTGTATGGAGTAGGCAAGTCACAGGTGAGATTTGCTAATGCATTTGCAGCAATATGGATGGAACTAGAGGCCTGTCGGCATTACCTTTCTAATGCTCTACTACACATAATCAAGACAACTTATAGAAGTTTATTTCTAGGTTCTATAGGTTCACAATTTAAAGTCCATGACCATCATGGTGAGTAGCATGGCAGCAAGCAGGCAGGCATAGTGCTGGAGCAGTAGCTGACAGCTCCTCCTTGAGACAAAACCAACAGACAGACAATGGGAAGAGTCATTTGAAATCCCATAGCCAGCTGGGCAGTGGTGGTGCACGCCTTTAATCCCAGCACTTGGGAGGTAGAGGCAGGCGGATTTCTGAGTTCAAGGCCAGCCTGGTCTACAGAATGAGTTCCAGGACAGCCAGGGCTACACAGAGAAACCCTGTCTCGAAAAACCAAAAAAACCCCAAAAAAACAAAAAAGAAAAACTCCATAGCTATAGGCTGGGGTTGTGACACAACTCTCTGACAAGGTTACACTTTCTAATTCTTCCCAAACAGTTCCACCAACTGGGAACCAAGTATTCAAACATATGAGCTTATGGGAGCCATTCTCACTTCCAAAAGAACATTATGCTAAGTGGAGTAAGCCATCCATGGACAAAACGGTGAAAGATCATACTTACACATGGAAGCTTTAACAGGAGAATGGGAAAGGTCAAATACACAGTAACAAAGTGGAAGGGAGATACAGGTTAAAGGGCAGAGATGTGGCTGGTAGTAAGCAATTAGTACAGATGCTGAAAGGCTGCAATTAATAGTGTATTATCTGTTGGAGTATTGCAGGAGAAGAGATATTCATTATTCCACACACAATCATCTGTAAGATGAAATATTAATTTGCCTACTTACAGTAACCATCTTACTATGTAGTCAAAAGATGATATATACACCTCAAATTTATAAACTATAAACCATTATTATGATATACCTATGTTGTATAAAAATCCAGCAAGGAATTATTTCTTTTCAAGATTTTGTGCTACTGTTGTTTTTACTGCATCTTAAATTTTAGGTTGAACAGCTTTATTCTAAATATTTAATTAGTAAAATGAGTATTACATACACTTTAAATGAACTTTAGCAAAAGCTCTTAAGATTAATTCACTGATTAAGATATAAAGCCATTATTTTTATCCAAGAGATTAATTTGTGTGTGTGTGTGTACGCACACATGCACACATTCCCTCCTCTCTGGACCATGACTATTCAAAGAATAATAAATGTAGACTGTCAGCCACTCAGAAGGGATTACACATGACACACAATATAAGAAGGAAGGAAGACTTGGTAGAACTTCTCAAGCATTTATTCACACCATTATGTTTTGAAGTGGTGAGTACACTCAAAGCCAGCAGTGAGCCCTGGCCCATACAGATGCACAGGGAGATTCCTACTCGTAAGTCTAGGACCAGCTTCTACTCTGTCTTCAGAGAGCACGCTGGCTTTGCCCTATCCCTCTCCTGGGGACAGAGGCCAGCCTCTGAGACTTTAGCCTTCTGTACATCAGCTTCTCAGGAATTAGGCCTACTTCTCTAACAGCACTTCAAGGAGGCTTGCCAACATCAGCACCTCAGCTCCAGCTAAGAGGAGGCAATGGAGACTAGTGGCCAAGCATCTAGCTCAGGAATGAACATGTGAATCATAGTGGCCAAAGTCCTGGGTTTAAAAAACAAAAAACAAAAAACAAACAAAAAAAAAACACCTTTTTTTTTCTGACTAAAAAGAAACCGTAACCTTTGGGGTTCAAAATAAAAGGCTGTAATCCAGAAAAACAGACAACTGCTATCTAGTTTGGTTGAAAGAAAGGCAGGTTAAGAGGACCCTAGAGCTACAGCAACTGGCTTTGGGTCATTGACAGACAAGAAGCACCCTGACTAGATGATAGAGAAGGCGCAATAAATCGTGCCCCATGCTGTTGAGGCAAATGGCTTTAGAGAATAAAAAGCTTTCCTTAGCATCTGTGCTTAGTCCATTTCACACATCTAACTGTCCATCATATGTGAACACTGCAAATAGTTACCCACAAGTCTGAGACCATGGCTGCTTCCAAAGTGCTAACACCACAGGATTTGATTGGGTGCTTCTGTATCTACTGGTTACTTCAGAACAAAAGTCTCAAATAGCTATTTGAGACTCTTAAGTATCCCGGAGATGTCTATCGTCTACAGCTATGAAGACTACTTCCTGTTTCCCTCAGGCTTCTCCTCAGCCCACTGTTCTCCTTATTTCAAGCCCTGACCTATGTTTGCTTTGCCCACACTCCCCATAGCAGCACAGACTCTCCACTGCCTTGCTTTCCTGGAACTGCGGTGGCTCCACTCAAACTTCAACTTCGAGCAGTTTTAACAGAAACAAGATCGTCAAAGACAAGCTCTGGGTGCTGGGTGTCTCCCAAGAGGCCACACAAGTCCTTCCATCATTTTGGTTTTATGTGGAGTGGGTTATACTTCAGATCTCTTAACAGATTCCCAACCCCCTCCCCACAGCCTGAGCACAATCACACAAACCAAACTTGGCTTAGCAGGTGATTTACCAATTCAGAGTGGATAAATGTCACATAAGAATGTTAAATTTCACAAAAACCCAAATGACAAAGTCTGTGGATAGCATAAAATTAAGTACAGTGCTATGAGCAAAGTCATTTGTGTCACATATTAATGGCATACTATGAGAAAGGAAGGGATAACGGACAAGGGACTGAATGCAGCAGGGAACGAGATCATTTTCCACAGAAAGTATCCATTGTCTGGAGTGAGCAGAAACAGTATTGCACAAGTGGGTTTTTTTTTTCTTTCTTTCTTCAGTTTAACATGTACTTTTAAAAGACATTAAAAACATTTTTAAAATGTACTTGTATATGTATACCCGTGTATGTGTATAAGCACATGCGTGTTCAAGTGCCTTCTGAAGAGAGAAAAGGTTCAATCTCCAGGAGCTAGGGTTGAAGCTGTTGTAAGCTGGCTGATGCGGGTGCTGGGAATAGAACCAACACCCTCTAGAAGAGCAGTACACGTTCTTAACTGCTAAGTTCATCTCTCCAGGCCCCCTATTAACGCTTATTTAATGATAATTTAATAAACTTGTGTGACGTTTTGAATGCAAAATGTCCCTATCAGGCATGTATTTGAGGCTGTAGTCCCCAACAGGCAGCATTCACTAGAGGCATATGTCACTAGGGAACAAGCTTTGTGAGTTTAAAACCTCGCCCCAGTTCCTATGCTTCTACCCCATCCCCATATTTGTTTAAGGTAACATTTTTTTTTTGTTTTTAGACAGGATCTTGTGTAGATTGGGCTGGCCTTGAACTTGCAGTGGCTTGACTCTGCTTCCACGGCTAGAACTATAAGTATAAACCAAACATTCAGCCCCAGTATATGTTGAAGAAATAGAGATAGATGAATATGAAATTCTTAGCATGGATCTGGGATTTGAATGGAGAAACATGTTTGCTCGATGTAACTGAAGTCCCTCATGAAGGTCAGATTTCAGCCACTTAAAATATTACTGTGTTTTCTCCACAACTCAAAACCAAACCCTTGCTCATCTACCCACCCAGGCTGCTTCCCTATGCATATATTCCCTTGTTCTAAGGGTACCATCATTCTTGTACCCACTTGCTCTGACCTCTTCCTCTGCCAATCTCCTTGCTCAGCAAGATTCCTAAGGCCTGTCAACTCCCCTTTAATATCTTTGATCGATGGCCTCCTTCCTTTCCACTCCCTCTGTCACAGACTTGGTTGAAGCAATCAACTTCTGGGTTAGAGCAACAAACCCATCTTCCCCTCTGATTCCAGGCTGGCCTGTCTAATGCAGGGGCTACTTGAGTTAAAGTCTCTGGATGAATTGAAAAGGCATGCCTAGGAATACAGACAACCCAAGTGACATCTAAGTGTAGTCCAAAACTCCCAGCAGCACTCCCAGCCCTGCCGAAGAGCACTCCTCCAGCTAGAGTGCTTCTCATGACAAAGCAGACCGGAGTGTCCCTCTCCAGTTCTCCTGCAGACCTCTAATGTGAATCCCATCGCACCTTCAAACCCACCTTGCTCAAATCCTTTTACCTCCTAGCAGCTCACCAAACTGCTGCTTCCTCTGGTAAATTCTTATGACACCAACTGACAACTCCTACTGTCAACTGACAAAACTCCAACTGACACATGTATACACAAAGCTTTTTACCACTAACCCTAGCTTACATGTATCTGTGGAACACAATGAAAAGGTCACACAGGACAGTCGATTGGTTGCTTACGTATCTCCAGTCTTCCCACCATTTCTAGCCCATTTTTATCTTCACTCTCCCACAATCCCAAATATACACTGACTTTGAGAATAAGTCTTTAGAGAAGATCACATAAGAAATCTAGATATCATGGGCTAACGGGAAGATGGCTCATCAAGTAAAAGCACTTATGGACAAAAGATGTAAGCTTGACAATCTGAATCCAGGACCTGTAACCCATATAAAAGGCAGAATCCTTATGAGATCCGACTCCACAAAGTTGTCCACTGACCTCCACATTGGTGCACATATAATAATAGTTATAATAATAATAATAATACAAAAAATCCTTATAGATTGAGTGTAAGCATTAGCTCATGGACGCCACTTACTCAGAAGCTGACTGACCGTATTCCAGGCATGAAGCTTTATCAAGAGAGCTAGAGGTAAAGAAGAAGGAGTAGGTCTGGTCTTGAGTAGAGGTCCTGAGGCTAAAAAGGAAGAGGAATGTAATCCCACAAAGAAGCTCAACTGTGGTTGGAAATACTGGTAACGGAACCTTGAATGGTTACGTTATAAACTCTCCTTATCTGTCACAACAAACTGCACTTTGCCTTCATGAAGATGTTATTTTAAAATTCTATTATCTGTTCCTGTTGTTCTACATGTCTGCTTCTCCTACTAGGCCTTAGATTCAAAGATCCCCACCATCACGTGCCCCAGCTCCTACAACAGTGACTGAAACGACAAGGTACTCCTAAGTCAATGTCCAGGAGAGACCTGGACCCTACTCATAGTAGTTAGCAGGTTTTCTGGGTTAAACAAGGTATGGTGGGCTAGTTCATTAGCCTAACCATAATTTTAGTAAGAAATATACTTTTTTAAAAAAGAAATTTTGATTTATTTATGAATATACTGTAGCTGTCTTCTGACACACTGGAAGAGGTTATTACAGAAGATCCCATTACAGATGCTGGGAATTGAACCCAGGACCTCTGGAAGAGCAGTGAGTCAGTGCTCTTAACTGATGAGCCATCCCTCCAGTCTTGAAATATACCTTTTATTCCAAGTAACCAAGTTAGAGCGCCACATAGTGTAGGGCCTGCTTTTCACTGCCTTGTTCCTTTTTTATCCTTATTTATTTATTGTTATGTTCATAAAAATTTTGCCTATACATGTGTCAGTGTACCACGTGTGTCCCTAGTACCCACAGAGGCTAGAAGAGGGTATGATATCTATTGGGACTGGAATTACAGACAACTGTGAGCTGCCATGTGGTTGCTATGAATTGAACCTGGTCCTCTAGAAGAGCAGCCAGGGCTCTTAAACCACTGAGCCATCTCTCCAGCACCCTGACTTATATTTTGACTTGCAGACCTGATTTGAATACTAGTGATTAATAATAAGGCTTCATGGCCTATACAAGACAGGTCTTTATAGCCTCTTTGGGAATCAGTTTAAAGAACAAATAAAACCCACAATAAATGGAAATAACAAAAAAGTAACAGGAAGGCTGGATATTAGCTCAGCAGTCAAGAGCAACTGCTTTTATACAGGGCCCAGGTTTCGTTCCCAACACCTACATGGCAGCTCACAACCATCTGTAACTCAGTCCCAGGGGAGCACTGATGCCCTCTTCTGACCTTGCTGGACCCCAGGCCATGCACACAGAATACACACAAATGCAGGCAAAACAGTCATACACATATATACATACCTAATAAAAATTAAAAAGAAATTGCTGATATTTAGATTTGATCTAAAATTTATATATACATATAAAATATAAGGTAAAAAAAGTAAGAAGACATATGTTTTCCCTACAGAGTTCCCTGTTTTAATGCATGGAGTATGTTCAGGATGTTACAAGCTTCTTCAGGGATAATAGCTGTGTGTACCTCAGGAACCGGCAAGTGCTCAGGGTATAGAAGGAGCTACACGTTACAGTCCAAACTCTTCTGGCAAATAGGAAGCAGAGCCCTGTCACTGCCTGTTAAGGAACATCACACTATGCTAGTGACAAACAGCTGGTCATAACCACTCTTGTAATCCCAGCACATAGGAGGCTGAGGCAGGAGCATCACTTTAAGTTATAAGTCATCCAGGGCTACACGGTAAGAGTTCCAGGATAGCCTGAACTACAGTCTGAGACCCAGTTTCAAAAGTTTTGTTTCAAATCTGATTATAACCACTACAGTACTTAACTACAAAACAATTTTAAATATCAAATATAGTCAGTGATTCTTATGTTTTTATGACGGATTATATATCATTCCCTATCTTCCTATTTTCTCATTCCTTGCAAGTTTAAATGACTGTCTCCTATCAGAAACTCCATCATTACGGGTATTTGGAAATTATTAGCATATTTTAGAGTCTACTGAAGATATGGAAATAAAACTTCATTATCACAAATTATATATTGTTCCATTTACATATTTCAAAAATGTCAAATTTATATTTAAGGAAAAAAGCAGTATAAAAAGCTACCTCCCAGAATCTGCATATAGAACACAGTGCATAAGTAAGTACAGTCGATCCCACTCCTGCCACACAGTGTACAAGTACAGTCGATCCCACTCCTGCCACACAGTGTGCAAGTACAGTCGATCCCACTCCTGCCACACAGTGTGCAAGTACAGTTGATCCCACCCACTCCTGCCACACAGTGTGCAAGTACAGTCAATCCCACTCCTGCCACACAGTGTACAAGTACAGTCGATCCCACTCCTGCCACACAGTGTGCAAGTACAGTCGATCCCACTCCTGCCACACAGTGTGCAAGTACAGTCGATCCCACTCCTGCCACACAGTGTACAAGTACAGTGGATCCCACTCCTGCCACACAGTGTGCAAGTACAGTCAATCCCACTCCTGCCACACAGTGTGCAAGTACAGTCGATCCCACTCCTGCCACACACTGTGCAAGTACAGTCGATCCCACCCACTCCTGCCACACAGTGTGCAAGTACAGTCGATCCCACTCCTGCCACACAGTGTGCAAGTACAGTGGATCCCACTCCTGCCACACAGTGTGCAAGTACAGTCGATCCCACTCCTGCCTGAGAATCTGTAAGTAGGCAGTGGTGTCTCTACAGTCACTGAGCACAGTTTCAGGATTTGCTCTGCACTTTAAAGAGACCATCATAAAGCTCTGAAGCACAAAGGAACAGTCAATGACACATCCATTTTAAGCAACAGTGACCTGTCATTAAAGAGTCATTAAGCACGATTTGCAAGGCTTAAAAGCAAGAAGCTTAATAACATTCACGTATATAAGATTATCTTCTGTACTTTGTAAGCTTGTGTTTGATTTCAGGTAAAACGTGGACTATTTAAAGCTCGACTTTTAAGCTCGACTTTAAGTTATAAATTCATTTATAATAACTTTTAGCCTTTTCCCTTGAAAATAAATCACATGAATTAAGTTTTAGAAAGCAATATGAAAAAGTAATATTCAAAGTCTGTATTTATATATACACAGATACATGCAGAATTTGAAAGCTAGTTTAGAATATGCTGAAAATCAGTTTTTTCCTTAAAAAAGTCAAAGCATATACTTACTTATCTTTACGATAAGGAATTTTTATAAATTATCATTTTTGAATACAAATATAAAATGGTCTCCATATTATGAACCCTTTTTTTTTTTAAACCTAGCTGTAAACTTGTGCTAAAGAATCAATTTCTAAGCCGGGCAGCGGTGGCGCACGCTTTTAATCCCAGCATTTGGGAGGCATAGGCAGGCGAATTTCTGAGTTCGAGGCCAGCCTGGTCTACAGAGTGAGTTCCAGGACAGCCAGAACTACACAGAGAAACCCTGTCTCGAAAAACCAAAAAAAAAAAAAAAAAAAAAAAAGATTCAATTTCTAAAGTATATGAAGTAAAATAGTGACCCCCCTGTTCAAATGCATAAAAACTCTCACTCTGCTCGGGTCCTTCATTGACATGACAACTACTTATCCTTGAAGCTGTCTCCTTGAAACTTCAGGGAAGATCCATACACACACATTTTAGAAGAGTGAGCACAGATCCACCACAGAATGTCAGCATAACCTGGCTCTGCACATGTCACTTATTGCTGCTTATCCATCCAAGCTTAAGGACAGGCCACAGAGGAATGCTACTCAGCTCTCCCAGGTCTCCCACACCACCTCTTTCTGGCAGGCTCGGTTTTCATTATTCTCTAGAATACTGAAAATTCCCAGAACAGCACAAAATAAAATTCAAAGAAACTTATCCTCTGGGTGGAATTTAGAAGTTGTTTTCCCCAGCTTGTCTAACTTACAGTTTGGAAGACTGACCTCCAAAGTTTTTCAAAAGGTCAAGCTAACACTGAAGCTGCTAGAACTTGACCATTCCAACTGTCAATACTAAAGATCATCCAAAGAGAAAGTTCTTCCCAGGACCCTGCAACTGGGAACAGGCAAGTGCCAGCACTGTCCCCACAAGAGCAAGGTTTTCTGAGCTCACACATCCCCTCTGGGAACTAGAGTGCTGTAGGGTCCCCAAAGTCAATGGGTACCTCCCACAACGCTTGAGAGTCAGAAGGCCAGGTCTATCTCCTCTATGTTCTCAAGTAAGCCAAGTATACCAGCTCACTCTTCTATCCCTCCTTTTCCTTTGATTTGATCAAGAACAGCAGAGGAACAGATGTCCATGAACATGGGTCACTCTCTTCCTGGAAGCTATCTTTCCTTGGGAAGCTTCTCAGCTGTCACCTGCAGAAGGTTAGGTGCTGGAGGTGTGTCCCTGTTGCTTCCTTCCATCCGGGGACAAAGGGAAACAGTGACTGATTACTTCCACCATTATAATAATTTCAGTCTTCATCATCAAAATGAGAAAGCATACCTAGTATGGGATGAGCTAGTATGTCAAAGTCTCTAAGAAGTTACAGCTGATCTTAGTGATGTAGCTAAAACTAAAGGAGTAGGGTCTTCTAATCCCAGTTACAAGAGGGAGCCATACACCCACATTCAGCACAGCATCTATCTGTGAATGCTAACACTCATGTCCTTGAAGAAGCTCAACGTACAATGGATTTCTAAGATGTACCCAATTCTGAATGAAGTGCTCTCACCATACAAATGATTGTTAGTTTTGAAGCAATTACTGGCTATCTCTTAATATCATAGGATTAAAGTCCACTAGTGTTAGGATGGCCTTAATTTATAGCTTTCTAATATTGCTCTGATTTTCCTAAGGTGATTTAGGCATGGTATTCAAAATTCTAATTCAAAATGAAAGAAAATGTCATCAAAATGGTTAGCTAGTAAAACAAGGTCTACTAGCTTCGTTCTAAATGAAGATATACACATCGGGCCTGTTACTTTTTGATTTCGGAAAAAAACAATCATGCAAGAGCACACTCATTCACAGGAATTAAAGTGGTACTGACATTAATGTCTACTCTCAGATCAGCTAAGCTTAATGTATAGTAGTCTAAAATGTGTTGAATAAGTCAAAAGAATCAAGAACCAGATATGATGGCGTGCATACACCTTTAATCTTGGTACTAGAGAGGCAGATCTCCATGAGTTCCAGTCCAGCTAGAGGAACATACTGATACTCTGTCTCACAAAAACAAGACAAAACCCCTTGCCTTCATTTATAATACCAGTACTATATCTAAAAAGAACACTCTCGTCGTGGAAACACAAGCTCATTTAAACTCAGAGTGAAAACAATGGCTGGGAAAACACTTGATGGGTTCCTTTTACTAAAGCCTTCGTTTTTTTTGGTTTTTTGGGGTTTTTTTGTTTGTTTGTTTGTTTTGTTTTTAGGTCAACTAGAAATGTATGGCTTGATTGTCAGACAAAACCCTTGGTCCAGATAACTAACTAATCCAGAAGGACCACATTTGGGAAGATACTCAAGCCTTCCATCTCACTCACTTCTGCTTCTCCTGCTGCTGTGCTCAAAAGGAACGGCACCTATAAATATACCTTGACATTTTACATAAAGCATCCTTCTACAGAAACTTAAAAAGCCATTCAAGTAATTATAATTTAATGAAAATATGTCGTGATCTTCAAAAATACCACTTGGTAAAAATAAATTAACTGGGCTCAATGTGCCTTTAAACTTGGAATCTGTGACCACTAATAAACTATTAAACTTGCTACCAAATCTTGTGCTTAAGTATTCTCTTTTAAGACTCAAGTCACTTAAAATGAGCCAAAAATGTTTATATAAGAAAAGCAAAGCTCTTTTACAAAGTTTTTAATTTGAAACAAAAGCAAACCAACTTATTTTCGCCTGGTAGCATGCACTCTTTCCCTATGTGATGCTGGCTTCCAGCAGTGTGCTTGTGTACAGTGTTACCAACTTTAAGGTGAATGGCAACCAGCTCTGAAGCCCATAGAACTGGTTTTCACAGATTAGTCAGCCATCTTTCCTCTCAAGCTCTCTTCAAAGGCTTACCCAAGCAGTTTTAGTAAGACACAATGTCTGGGATATTTTTAAAGACACTAATCCTGAATTACAAACAAGCTCCATCAAACGTATGCACTGTCCTGAGTTTACTGTGTTTCACTTTTCCTCTGACTCTGCCCCAGCTTTACATCAGTTTTGGTACTTATTAACAACTCAGGTTGTTATCTGTCATCTAAGCTGAACTCACTTCTGAAGGAGGAACAGTAACATAATACAGGTATTTTTTGTGTATACAAGAGTTTTCTTACCACAGATAATCAAAGACTTTACAATATCCCACTATAGAAACATACTGAAACATCAAACTAATGTCTCGAAAGATGACCTGGTTTGCAATCTGTGAATCCATGAACACCCAGGCAAATAACAAGATAATGAATGAAAAGGGATACCCTCGCCCTCAAAATCTCATAACCATATAAAGGGTACAATTAACACTGTATAATAAACTTTAAGAAAGGATTGTGTCTAGACTCACAAGTATCCAACTTCAGGATCATTACAACAGTTGAATTACCAAGGGAAGCGATCAAAACTCACTCACTTTATATAGTATCTTGCACCTTCAAACGTATATGCTTCTTCCCAGCCAGTGGGCAAATCTAAAAAATATACAATTAGTATACTTCAGTGAGATTGCAAAATAAGTTTAAACCCATCTTATCTGTCTTTACCATTAGCTATATTCATTTAAGCATGTGTGATCCAAAGTCGTGGCTGGCTAGATCATTAGTCAATCAATATAGCATTACTTGGAATTTGGAAAATGACAATTCAAATTGAAAGCCACCAGGAAAGTTCCAGCAATATTTGAGATGACCCAACATAATTACTCCCTTTAAAAGTAGTCAGGGTGGGAAAGGACTACACTCTGGTACCCCAAAAGGCAAAGTCTTCAACATCTGTGTAAAACACCCATCACTTATAGGCACAAACCCCAAGTAGGCAGCATTTTGCTTTTTTAGGTACATCTTGTCTATTCAAACCCTATTTTTCAATCCAAATCCATCTAGGTTTTCTTCTAGCATGAAAAGAACTCAGGTGCTCAATTAGTGGGAAACTGACTGAATACTCACACACGTCAGTACACTTGACCTTAGGAGACGTGAAGTTTCAAGTGAGCTACCTACCATCTTTCCGTGCCACATGCTACTTATGATGAAGAGGTTTGCATTGAATCACTACATCTTCAAAATGAAAATGCATCCATGTGTGCACAAAACCAGAGCCCAAGCAAAGTAAACCAAGAAGAATAAATAGATAAATGTGAAATCACATCATAGAATAAAATATGTCTGGCATGTGACTGCTATTTAATCCGTGACGGTGATTCGAAGATATTCGTGTCATGCATAACCAAAATAAACCTGAAATAATGCCATAAAACATTTGAGTTAAATTCTTTTAATCATATATTGTCTTCCATGAATAAACGTGTCCATATCTACAAAAGTAAGGAGGCTATTAAAGTTGCAAACATGTATATAAAACAGGCTGAAGCTAAAGACTGCACAGGGAGTTAGGAAACATGACGGTTTATTAGTCAGAAATGCCCTAAAAATGTAACCTCATCACGCTTGCTACAGCAGCCTTCCCTTTCCTCCTCCACATTTTTGCAAATTTGGACACATTATTAGTCACTTCACTGAACTCCAGCGTTTAACAGAACAGGCAGGTTTGTTCACCCTCCTGGCAACTTTAATAGGAGATTCTCAGAACCTCGGAGTTGGAGAGAAAAGTACCCAGAGGGACGACTGAACCGGGCCTCACCTTCAACCCAACTTGTTCTCAAGCCTTTGCAGTCACCCGGAATAGAGGCGGGCCAGTAGGAGAACTCTCGTTACGTTTCAGGCAAACAAGTTGGGTGAATGTAAACAAAGAATGACAAAAGAAAGCCAGACCAACACTGAAACCACCACAAGCCCTCCTCCAGCTCAACTCAAGCTAGGCATTCAAGAAAGCTATCAAAGCAACCGAGATGCGTTTCCTCGCGGAACTGGGGCCCCAGTGCCCCCCACGCGGGACCGCCCTGGCTCGCCCACCGCCTGCTGGTGGTGGTACGTGGAGCTTGGCTGCTGTTACCGGGGACTTCTGAGTCGGGATCATTGGCTGCGGCGTCCGCTCCAGCGTCCCAACTCCAGCTGCTCCTCCGGTAGCAGGACGGGACTCACCGGCGTTGGATCACATGGGGAGGGGGGCACCGCAGCACCCCTAACTCTTCCATCAGTCACCTACCCACAGTCCCACTTAGGAGAAGTAGGTGGAGGAGGAGGAGGAGGAAGCTGCTTGGCAGAAGGCAGTTCTCTGGGGAGCAGGGCGAGGATGCGGGACCTTCTCACCGCGGGGGTGCTGGGATACCGGGAGCAAAGGGGAACCGGTGAGGACTTCCTAAAGGGTGCTGGAGGCTGAGACGGGGGCGATTCGGGATAGAGGGGCGTCGCCCATCCTCGGGGGGCGTCGGGGCAGGAATGGGGACCTGGGCGCAGGAAGAGGGCGCCGTCTCCCAAGTGCTGATGAAAAGGCGAAGAAGAAAGGCGCCCCGGGACTCAGTCGCACGGAGCCCGGAGCACCTCTAACCCCGCCAGGTGGCCCCGAGCCGCAGCCCCGGCCCGCCCTACCTACCTGTGCTCTGCCGCCGGTGCCCGGTGACCACGGCCTCGCCGGTGACCGGGTGCAGCCAGGTGGTGCTCTTGGCCTCCTCGCTGCAGGGAAGAGAAGGGACGGGGGCTGAGCGGGCGCGAGGGACGACCCACGGGGGCCCCGGCCCGCTCGCTCCCGCCGCCCCCCAAGCCGCCCCGCGGCGCCTCCCCCGCCTGCTCACTTGATGAAGAAAACGCGGCCGCCCCTAGTGATCCCGTACGTCCAGGAGCGCGGCAGCGAGCAGATCCACTCCAGGTTCAGGTCGGCCGCCATGTCTGCTCCCCGGCCGCCGCCGCCGCCGCCTTGTGCTGCCGCCGCCGCTGCTGAGGAAGG
>NW_021604792.1:1335338-1351983 GCF_004785775.1 Grammomys surdaster
CGGAGGCTGGGCGAAGTGGCGCCGCGCCCCCGCCAAAGCCCTCCCCCGCGCCCCGCCCGCGCGGCGCGAAGGTTCCGGGGTCGGGTCCCGCCGGCGCCCGCCCGGAGGGCTCGGCTCCGAACCCGTGAGGTTTTGTACCGGCTACTGCCTCGCCCGGGGCTTTTCAGAGAGACGCCGGGCGTTGGAATGGAAAACTGCTTTTGGGAAAGGTTTTTTTTTTCTGGTGTGTGGCGTGCCAAATAAAGGAGGGTCCACGAGTGAGCTCGGACCACTGAAATGGGACTGACTCAGACTTAAGGTCTTTTTGTTATTGTTTTTTTTTTCTTCCTAGGCTTCTGAGTCATATAATAGTTTAGAAAATAAAAATTTGCCTTTTCCTCTTCCTTTCTTAAAAAAAATTGCACTTATCAACGTGAATTTCTAGTCTCCCAGTATCTTTCATTTATTACTTTACGGAGTCCTTGGGATGGTGGACATTTAAATCCCGACGACCCTATTAGAACTATGATTGTCTCCATTTCCTGGGGGGGCGGGGGGTATAAAGGAACAATGGCAAAGCCTGAATTCAAATCACCTATAGATTCTTCACGAGTCTGTTCGAATGAATACGTTGCTGTATAGTATTTTTTTTAACGCCTTGACACCCCCACTCCCCTTGTCCTTTGAACAAAGGAAGGGTTCACTGCTAGTAAGACTTCCCTTGGCACCAGTAAAGAGCACTATGCTTGCTCCTTACTGCCCCATCCTTCATCACACTTGGAATTGTCTCCAAGGCTTTGCAGCAAATGACTCATCCCAAAAAGAGACACAGTTCAGTAATAATAGTACAACTTGGCATTCTCAAAGCACCTTTTTTTTTTTTTTCTGACCAGTTTTGGGTGCTTCTGAAACATCTCATTCATCTTCCCAGTAACTGATATAAGTAAATGATCCTTTTCAACCTTTAAGGAAACCAAGGCACAGTGAGGCTGAATGCCCTTGGCCAAAGCTCCCGATGAGAGTGCATTTTCATTGGCTTTTTCTCCTATCTCCTGATTCCCCAAGGCCATACGTCTCTGGTGGAACGGGGACTACAATTACTGCTATAATTTTCCTGTCCATCTGCATATACAGAAGGGGAAAAAATACCATTGCTGCAATGTTTTCTCTTTGGGGTTCTTTGTATTCTGCTCCCTCATTTCAGTCCTTATGACTTTTTGACATCTTATCTCCTGCCCAGTCTCTGAAAAATATGACTTTTTTTTTTTTAAATCAATGAATAGCTAGCAGGAAATCTCCCACATTAGCATCAGTGGTCACTGTCACAGCACAGCAAGAATAAGAAGAGCTGTTGACTCTCTATTCTGCTACCATTACAAATGTAAAAATCTCCCGAGTGCCACAGTAGCTTATGAATCTAGTGCTTGAGATCCTGCTGAGGGATTTGAATGTTTGCCTACCACCGAGAAGTCTATAAGTTGGCTGTGTGCTGTGCTAGGCTTTTATTTAGCTCTGGATCTTTTGATACTACAAGACGTGTTCTCAGAAATCACATCTCAAAAAGCAGTATAGATTAACTAATGTATCTTTAAAAATCACAACCAAGGGAATGCTTGGGGTTTGGGGAGGGAAGAAGAGGGGGAGGGCAAGAGAGAGATAGAGAGTTGTAATCTAGAATCTTTCTTTTTTGTTTTGTTTTGTTTTGTTTTTCGAGACAGGGTTTCTCTGTATATCTCTGGCTGTCCTGGAACTCACTCTGTAGACCAGGCTGGCCTCGAACTCAGAAATCCACCTGCCTCTGCCTCCCAAGTGCTGGGACTAAAGGCGTGCGCCACCACCGCCCGGCTAATCTAGAATCTTTCATTTATTTTTTGTTTGTTTATTTGTTTGGTTTGTTTGTTTGTTGAGACAGGATCTCACTGTATAGCCCTGGCTGTCCTGGAACTTGCTCTGTTGACCAGGCTAGCCTCTAAATCAAAGAGATTTGCCCGACTCTGCCTCCAGAGAGCTGGATCTAAAGGTGTACACTACCACTCCTTGTGTAATCTAGACTCTTAAGAATAATTCTCTGTGTCCTGACGTTTAGGGAAAGCAGCAAATACAAAAGTTAATGATGTGTATACAAAGCAAGACAGGCTTTGATTGGGGTAAATGATAGCCCATATGACCTTCAGAGCCAGTGAAAGCAGCTCCATACATTACAATGTTGAGTGCTCTAAGTAATGTCTCATCGGTAATGGGTACAATTTTTACTTTCTTAAAACCTCCCTGAAATGCCCTTTCCTTAGGGCCGCACTTTTTATCAGGTCTGTTTGATCATGTCTTTCCTATTGCTGACTCTCCTCAAGCTTGAGTCAGCCCTGGGCTCGGCAGAGAGTTTAATTTTCTTCCTGATGCCTCAACCCCTCCATGGAGTTATTACCCAATAACGTATCCTTTTATCACCTTACACCTCTGCAGAACTGAGTCACACCTAAACTCATATCCAATGTCTGCTTTTTATTATCTGTTTTATATATTTCCAGCCTGTGAGACGATCTGATTTCTTCTTTCATGATTCTGTCTTTGGAGAAGAACCATCCTGTGACTGTCACTTCCTCAAAAGAAGAGGGTGCTCAAGGGTCCTGAGGAAAGGGCCAGTGACATGACCTGAGTTAAATTACCGGGAACCCACGTGCTGAGATGGGACAATAAGCTCCTCAAGGTCCTCCAACCTCCACACATGCTCTGACAGCCCCACTTCCCATATATGTGTGTGTGTGTGTGCGTGCGTGTGTGTTCGAACTGAAAATAACCACCCTCCTCATACACAGAGGACAATCCTTGATCTAATGAACCCACAGCTCAAAGCACAAGAACACAGCACGGGAGTGTAGGAGAAAAGTCCAAACCCAAGATTGCTTCCTAAAATATTTGAAAGGAAATAAAACAAGGTGACACCTTAGAAAACAACAGATCCGCAGGGCAGTGGTGGCGCATGCCTTTAATCCCAGCACTTGGGAGGCAGAGGCAGGGGGATTTCTGAGTTCGAGGCCAGCCTGGTCTACAGAGTGAGTTCCAGGACAGCCAGGGCTATACAGAGAAACCCTGTCTCGAAAAACCAAAAAAAAAAAAAAGAAAAGAAAGAAAGAAAAGAAAATGTAGGAAGAAAGGGTGGAGCCTGAAAGTCTGAGTCAGTAAAGAACAGGAAGATCCGCAAACTGATTTATTGGAGGTGGTTTTTTTTTTTCCTAAGAAGCCAACTGATCGGAGGTGGGTTTATTGGTCAGTTAGTTCTGTTTTTTGTTTTGTTTTGTTTTGTTTTGTTTTGTTTTGTTTTGTTTTGTTTTGTTTTGTTTTGTTTTGTAGCATGCATAAAACTCTAGGTTCAAGTCCCAGCACTCAAAAAGCTAGTAGCAATGGGGCATCCCTGTAATCCTAGCCCCTGCTGGTAGAGGCAGAAGAATCAGGAATTCAAAAGAGATGAGGGAAGGGGGGGACAGATGATTCTGAATTTAGAAGTTCAAGTCATCCTTGGCCATGTAGAGAATTCAGTTCATCCCTAGCCAGCCAGGGATGATGAAGGGCTTGTTCCAGAAAATAAATTAGTAAATAAATAACCCAATAACAGAGTTACAGATACAATTATTTCACTAATCTAAAAACCATAAGTAGGATCCTTAGTAGGTGCCAGCAATCTTGCTGGGTAATGGGGATTAAAAGGGAAGGGAAAGGGGAAGGGGGCAGTGCTGGAGGGATGAGGGTATTTGCTGCTTTTCCAGAGGACTTGAATTTGATTCCCAGTTCCCCTTTAGCAGCTCAAAATTGTCTGCAACTCCATTAACAGATCTGGTGCCCTCTTCTGCCCTCTTCAGGTACCAGGCATTCACATGTTGCACTGACATACGATGAAACATACGCACGCAGGCATGCACGCACACATGCACACACTTACATTAAAAAATTAAAAAGGTAGAAATAGTGGTGTACCCCTTTAAACAAACACTTGGAAAGCAGGGTCTCCGATTTTGAGGCCAGCCTTGTCTACATGGCAAGTTCCAGACCAGCCAGGGCAAAACAGTGAGTCCCTGTCTGAAAAGAACAACAACACAAAGCTGTAGTTCAGTGGTTGAGATTTTTAAAATTTATTTATTTTCATTTTATTATTATTAAGTTTTTGGGGGGTTGTTTTAAGTCAGGGTCTCACTCTGTAACTTTGACTGGCTTTGAACTTGAAATGATCCTCTCTCTTTAGCTTCCTGAATGATGATGGAGAGTATCTTCAAAAATTGTGTGTGGTGACACAGATCTGCAATGGTAGCATCTTAATCTTAGAGGCAGAAAGGATCAGAAGTTCAGGCAAGTACAGGCTAGCCTGGGCTACTGTCTCAGTCACTATTCTACTGCTGTGAAGAGACACCATGACCATGGAAACTCTTATAAAAAGAACACCTTCAACTGGGACTTGTTTATGGTTTCAGAGGTTTGGTTCTTTATCATGGCTGGGAGCATGGCAGCACAGGCTGGAAAGGTAGCTGAGAGTTCTATATCTGGACCTGCAGGCAGCGGGAAGAGAGAGCCTCAGGCTCTGGCTTAAGATGTTGAAAACCCCAAAGCCCACCTCCAGTGATGTATCTCCTTCAACAAAGGCCACACCTCCTAATCCTTTCAAAGAGTGTTACTCCTTTGTGACTGAACATTTAAATCTATGAGCTTCTGGGGGCCATTCTCATTCCAACCACCATAGCTACATAAGAACCCTGTTTTGGAAAAAAACAACAGTAACAAAGAATAGCTTGAAGGAGCGGCATCTGAGCTCCGGAACTTGTATAAATTAAAATCTTTCCTTTTCTTGACAGGCATTGTGGCACAAACTTTTAAGGCCAGCATTTGGGAGGCAGAGGCCACCCTGGTCTACGAAGGAAGTTCTAGGGACAGCCAGGGCTACACAGAAAAGCCCTGGCTCTAAAAACCCAAACCAAACCAAACCATTGCCCCCCCCCAACATACACTTTTTTGTTTTTGCCAGAAAACAAAGCTCCAACTGTTTACTTACCCATGGTTTCTGAGCAGCCATGTGGATGCTGGGAATAGAACCTGGGTTCTCTGGAAGAGCAGCCAGTAAGAAACTGTTAACCATTGAGCCACTCCTCCAGTCCCAATGCAATTATTAATTTTTAAACGATTTATTTACTTTTTTGTGGATTAATGTTTTGTGTTAGATTCCCCTGGAACTGGAGTTAACAGACAGTTATGAACTGCCATGTGGTTGCTGGGAATTGAACCCAGACAGTGCTCTTAACTGCTGAGCCATCTCTGCAGCCCTGCAGATATTGATTTTTTAAAAGATACACACTGTTGTTTTGCTGGTTGGTTTTGAAACAGGGTCGCACGTAGTCTCGTTGGCCTAGAGTTCACTGTATAGCTGAGGATAATCTTGAATTCCTGACATTGGAGTTCAACTCCATTCCCCATTCCCATCTCCCCAGCACTTCACTACCCCTCCAGGCTGCAGTCTATTCTTCAGGCTGTACGCTTTCTTGGCTCCGTACTTCCAGGATTTTCTGCTAGATTGACATGACCACAGAACTTTTTGAACCCTCCTCTCCTGGGTTTTGTAATATCACTTCCTTATAGTTCTTCTGTTCTCTTGGCACTATTTCTCAAAATTGATTCAGTTATCCGTCTGCATCAGCTATTTAAAGTTGTTTCAAGATGGATTCCTGAGGGCTCGGGGATGGCTCGATGGTTAAAAGTGCTGTCGGCACAAGCCCGAGACTCTGAGTTTGAATCCTCAATGTTCATGTGAAAACTCCGGCATGGCAGAGTACGAACTGTAATCCCAGAGCTGGGAACAAAACCTGCACATCCCAGGGCCTCCCTCTCAAGACAGCCTAGCCAAAGGAATGAGCTCTAGGCTCAATAAGAGAACCTGTCAAAAACTAAAGTGGAATGTGATAGAGGGAAAACCACCATCAATCTCCTGCCTCCAAATGTGCACACAGGAGCACACACACACATGCACACGGACACACACACACACACAGAGAGAGAGAGAGAGAGAGAGAGAGAGAGAGAGAGAGAGAGAAACACACAGATAGACAGACAGACAGACAGATACACACACAGATACACAGACAGACAGACAGATAAACAGAGAGAGAGAGAGACAGACAGACAGACAGACACACAGACACACACACAGATACACAGACAGACAGACAGACAGACACACACACACACAAAGAAAGAGAAAGAGGGAGGGGGAGGGGGAGGGGGAGCGGGAGAGGGAGAGGGAGAGGGAGAGGGAGAGGGAGAGGGAGATTCTCAAAACCAATTTAAGCAGGGGTTTGGAGTTATTGGAGTAGACCAAGGACTCAGGATTTAAACAGCACTTTGGTGATTCTTATAGACACTAATGCCTGAGACCCATTACTCCAGAAGGGCATCATTCCCAAGTCTGTTTTTCTACCCTAGACTTCTCATCTAAGCTAGGAACCACATCTCAGAATTTCTTTTAGATATACTTCAAATGCTTCAAACTCAACATTCTAAAAATAAGTCACTTTTCCTCCAGAAGTATAATTCTCCTTTTAGTGACCAAGCATGGAACCTAGTCCCCACAGCAGAGACTTCAAAACCGTATCTCCAAGAACTTGTCACCTTTATCAATACGGTCTTCTTCAAATGCTCATCTGAGTGCGTTTCCTTCTTGCTTCAAATTGGTTTTGGTTTTGGTTTCTTTGTTTGTTTGTTTGTTTTTGTTTGTTTCCTTTTGGCACCAAAAGCCTAAAGAATAAAATCCCAAGACAGTTGCTTATCATTTTGAGGACTTTCCTAATCTGAGTTCTGCCCAGCGTACATGTTAGCCATTTAGAATGTTCTGCCCAACAAATCAGACTTTGTTCAACTCTCTGTGTGTGCTCATCAGTCCTTAAAATGCCCTCTTTCTGATTTACCTATCAATCTCCTACTGATGTTTGAAGTCCTGCTTATAAGTTCCTCTGCACTGAGAAATATAGCTCAGCTGGTGGAGTGCTTGTCCAGCATGCAACAGCCCCCTTCTCCCTATCCCAATATCTCATAATCCAGGTAATGGCCCTATACACATGCAATCCTAGCACTCTGGAGGGGGAGACATGAGGTTCTGAAGTTCAAGGTCATCCTTGGCTACATAAAGTCCAAGTTCAGCCTGGGCTACCATTACCTTGTCTTAGACAAAGCAAACAAAAAAAACTGATCCTTTCCAGACAGCCTAGCTACCTCCTTCCTCTATCACATGCAGTGGTCCCGACTTAACTGATACAATAATCTGTATCCCTTTCTCCTCTTGACACTTCCTAAATTAAACACTACATTTATTCTTATCACTGTCATTCAGGAATGTTAAATGAATAAATACTGAGATGCATTTCCATTGTGCGTTGCATTATGAAGTACTCTATCTTTGATACTTATTTCTGTTTGTTACTGCAACTTGACATGAGTCATACTGGTATCCTTTCTTAGATTTAACACTCTTAGCTTTTTATAGACTATCCTCTATCAAATAGGAAAAAAAAAAAGGCAGAGACCGAAGAGCAGCATAGAAGTGTCTGCAAATAGCTGCTTCAACGACACTATCTACCTAGCTTCAAGAATACCGAAGATTTGTAGCCATTTTGTATGTGACATTGAAGAGTAAGAGAGAATTTGGCATGGTTAGCTCATTAAAGAGATCTATAGAGACTTCCTTGGAGAAGAAATTCTTCCTAGAGAAAGTGATACTGTTAAAAAAAATAATACATAGTAGCTTAAAAAATTTCAAATACCACAGTTGAGTAAGCTGGAAAAAAAAAATAAAGTCAGTAAATGTAAAACCACTAAAGACATACATAACCATGAGAGACAAAATTTATCATATCTCATGCTGTGTTAAGGAGTTTTGCATTGCTACAGTGGAAGTATCTCAGACAATTGACCTATGTTATAGTTGCAACATTAACGTATACGTAGACTCGTGTATTTGAACACTTGATCTCCAAATGGTGAAGTTACTTTTAAAAAGTATTTGTATTTGTGTGTGTATGTGTGTGTGTGTGTGTGTGTGTGTGTGAGAGAGAGAGAGAGAGAGAGAGAGAGAGAGAGAGAGAGAGTGTCTGTGCGTGCCTAGGGAGACCAAAAGAGGGTATCAGATCCCCTGGAGCTAGAATTATAGATGGTAGTGAGCCCCTAAGTCTGGAATCTGGGAACCAAACGCCTATCCGCTGAGGGAGCAATCAACTTTCTTAACTGCTGGACCATTTCTGCAGTTCCCAGGCAGTGCCGATCTGAAGTGTGGAACCTTTACCAGGTAGAGCCTCACCGGGGGAAGTGAGTCGTGAGGACCAGGCAGTGCAGTTGTGTAAGCAGGCTCCACTTCCCATCTGCTCTCTGCTTTCCCGGCCAAAGCAATGTGGGCAGCCACCTCTTCCACAGTCCTGTCTTCCCGGCTGTGATGGACTGTTTCCCCTCAAACCATGAACCAAAGCAAACCCTTCCTCCCTTGAGTTGACTCTGGTCAGGTGTTTGGCCATAGCAGCAAGGAAAATAATTCAACTTGTTAGAAGACTTTTCCAGCACAACAGTATGTAGACTCGTTACTTGAGACTCTGCTGGGGGTCTGGGCAGAAATAGGGACTATGTACGGAGGGCACGTGGAAGAACAAACTGCCCACAGCATGAACCAGAAAACAAAGGATAAAAACTAGATGGGCGAAGGTCACATCTCCCGTGACCTGAGAACATCCCACACAGATATGTTACCCACTGGATCTACTGGCTGCCTGCACTGCCCATCCCACAACAAAGCCTTTAATACAGAGGTCTTTGAAGAACTCGTTCAAACTCTTATAGCACGCGCTCTAAGCACACAGGACTATGAATGAGATTGTTCTGTCCTCTCTCATCACTAGCGCTGTACACAATACATGGCCACTATCTAAACAGACTATTGCACTTTAATGCTTCTGATCACTGCTTTCTATATATGTTCATGTTTCTATATACGCATTGGCTCTTTAACCAATTTCAAACTCAATGTTTAATTCAGCTATCTGTGGAATTCTGTAACCAATAATCTAAAATAGACTTATCTATAGGTAATTGTAATATAAAGTAAAAAAAATAAGAACAATGTAATACTGGTGCAATTTTTTTTTTTTTTTTGGCATTTTCACGGGCACTGTCTTTGTGCCTTGTTTTATTCAACAACATTTAGCATATGAATGAATCACAAAGAAACAACAGAGTGAGGATGGGGAGGGGCGGAGCCTCTTAACAAGTCTCTTGTTGTGATTTGTTTTTCTTATTTTTCCTTTGCAGCACAGGGATGGGTGGAAGGATATGGAACTCGAAACCTTACTTATGCTAGACAGGAGCTTTGCCACGGAGTCAGACCCCAGCCCCGCCCCAGGCTTTTCTGTTTTGGATTCGATTCTCTTAGAGGGGGGGGCAATTGTGGACTCAGAAGTGTCTTATCAGCTGAATTTCTAATCTGAGAACCATTTGTGTTTGAGCTAAGAAAATCGAGAAAAAGTTATGAATAATTGCAAAAGGAAATGCGAATGGAAAGGACTGAGAGCATGAATCCTAGCACGTCTCAGTTCACTCTCTGCAGTGCTATGTAGGGTAACAGGCGAGGACCCAGGACAGGGACTGAGCACGTAGACTACCTTGGGCCAAAGCCTTGCCTGCTGGAGACCTGTTCTTCCAGAACGGGTGATCTAGGGAACAGATTCTAGGGTGATCCAGGCAGCAGAGATCTAGGGAAGAGCAAGAGCTAGAGACCCAGCATGCTCTGTTTCTAAGTATGTCGCTCTGGGACCAGTGGGACAAATGCAGAGAGACTGGACAAAACAAACACTGTATTTTTTACTAAGTTAATTGGGGGGGGGCAATTGTGATCAAAGAATGATTTTAACTGCTATAGCTGTCATGGCACTTATTATTGACAAAATACACTTTATTCTAAGTTTGCCAGTTATATTTAGCATGATTAGAAGATCAAATGAGATTCTAAATATTGATAAAACTGTAAGATTCACTTGTTTTCACAAGCAAAAAAAATTGTGTTAAATATTTTGATAGCTGGCAAAGTAGCCTGTATACTGTTATTCTGTGGCACCTTTGTTATGTTGGCTCAGAGACCCTGAATTTGAATTTTTTTTTTACTTAATAAAAATAATTTAGGCAGGCATGATTGTTCACACTTTTAATCCCTGTCGTTGAGGGGCAGAAGCAGGAGGAGCTCTGGAAGTTCTAGGCCAGTCTGACCCAGCTCCTGCCTAGCCAGGGTTATGTAACAGACTTTATCTCAAAAAATCAAATAGAAAACCTTTTCATGAACCTAATTCCTGAGAAAGTGGGAGTACAAAAACTCAGAGTTTTAGTCCTTAAGGCATTAAAGTCAAGTTTGGATGAGAAAGCGTGGGGAAGACAGAAACACATTTATGGTATCTGCAGTAAAAGCTATGATGCTACACTTGGGTGGGAGGCGGAGGCTTGTAAGAAGGACTTCCTGCTGGCTGCTGTGGGAGGCAGTGATTAGAGAGCCCTCCACAGAGAAAGCGGCACCTGAATTCTGTTGTTAATTAACATGTTTCTACGAATAGTACTTTTAGTCAGTAAATTACTCCATGAGCTAGCTTCTTTCTCTTCAAGCTCACTCAGGATGTTGTCTATAAGTTGAAGAACTCACTCCGGGTGTTGTCTATAACACAGAAGGTCTAAGGCCATGCACAGCACAAGTTGCTTTTACCTCGGCATCCGAGCTTCCCTGTTAGATCCCTTCTGAGTTGAATACACTGATACACTGATGTGTTTAGTCGGTAAGTTAAACACGTTTCTCAGACTCCTCATCCCTAGATGTGCGGTCTGGACTGGCAGATTAAGGGAGGTTTCCTGCTTCTCTCTGCCAGCTGCATGGCACAGGGTGTGTGACTCCAGCTCCGTCTTGGATGATGCAGATAGGCTCACCCAGAGGATGATAGCCCAGAAACTTGCATAAGGCAGGCCACAAGAATTTCCAGCTTTGCCAGACGGTGGTAATACACAACTTTAATCCTAGCAATCAGGAGGCACAGGTGTTAGATTTTGGTGGGCAGCTTAGAACAAACAACACCAAACCAAACGGTTACAAAGGGGGGCGGGGGGTTATTCAGGGCAGAGGGCAAAGTTGGGGGGGAGAGAAACAGGAGAAGATGTCGAAGAAAGAGGAGAAGTAGAGGTCGGCCATGACCTCGTGGAGAGAGGGGGAAGGGGAAGGGGGAAGGGCGAGGGGACAGAGAGAAGCTAGAGGCAAGAGAGTAAGATAGAGAGAAGGGGGCAAGCAGCCCCTTTTATAGTGAGCACGCCTACCTGGCTGTTTCCAGGTAACTGTGGGGAGGAGCATACCTGGGTGTTGCCAGATGACTGTGGAGGTGGAGTTTAGACAGAATACTAACAACAGGCAGGTGGAACGCTGTGAATTCAAGGCCAGCCTGGTCTACAGTGTGAGTTCCAGGATAGCCAGGGCAACGTGGAGAAAACCTGTCTCAGAAAACAACAACAAAATAAACAAACAAAACCAAAAAAGCCTTTCAGCATCAAGGCTGAAACACAGTAGGTCTCAACTTCAGAATCCCGAACAATGGAGAAGTCAGTTCTGCTTTGATGAAGCTACCCTATCTGGGAGACATTTGCTACTCTTGCTGAACCCAGTTTTATCTGGTCTATCCTCATATTTCCAGATTCTCCAGTTCTTAGTGAAATGCTTAGCACCTGTTACGTGCTCAAAATATTTTTACTGAATGAACGAACCCCTACATGTGCATTAAAAAACACATAGGTAAAGTTGACGACATGGTACAGTAACTCCTGAAGAGTTTCTTATATGAAGTTCTCAGTGCCTGCCTTCGTTCTTCCATACAGATCATTCTTTAATAGCTTTTACATCTTTACGTATTTATTTAATCTTCTGAGTCCGGTTAGTGTTGTCCTGATATGCACGGCCTTGGGGGTTATTCACTGGGATTTGAAGAACCTACCAGTGGCTGAGCCTTTAAAGAAGAGTGACAATCAGTAGCAGTTATCAACTGCCAATAGCTTCTTAGATGGGGGTGGGGCCACAGAAGCCCCTCCCCACCTCAGTCCTTGAGTTTGCTTTTGGGTATCTCAATGGGAAACGAAGTAGTAATCAATAGCTCGTTGAGCTGGTTGTAGTGGCGCATGCTGATAGGATGAAGCTGAAGAGATATAGGACAGCCATTTCAGGCCAGCCTGGACTATCTAAACTTTTAGGCCGGCAAGAGGCCTCAGTAGATAAATGCGTTTACCGTTTAAGCCTTAAGATCTGATCCCTTGAACACATGGTAGAGCGAGGTGGCAGCCACTGTTAAGCAATGTCTTCTGACTTCCAAATGTGTACAATGGCATGTACACACCACACACACACACGCACACACAAGCACACTTAGATTTTTTTCTTTCAAAATCTACTTTATTTAGGGTTCTTATAATCATCAACCTCCCTGCTAACCCACTGACCAGAGGTAAGGGAAAACCAGGCTAATAGGAAAAGGGTGTTGTGGACCTGTTTAGAAGTAGTTCCTTGGAGCACTTCTTCTCTTTATAATCAGGATCCCAGCAGTCCAGTTCTTTAGCAAACACCAAACACAAATCAGTAGCAGCGGCAGGATCAAGCAACAAGAGCAAGGCTCCAACCAATCACAGGAGTCATCGGAAGCCGCCAGAATCAGCTGAAATACCACAAGAAGTTCTTTGGCGCGTTTCTCTCTACAAAGCAAAGACCAGCGAAGATCAATGAAAACTAGCGAAGTGTTGCTCGATGTAGCAATGTGAGAGCGTCCTCTCACTGTGAGGTTCCATTTATAGTCTTCCTAAACATCACGTGCCCTCTGAAGTGTCTGTTTTCAGCAAAACATTACAGGCCCTCTCACACTAGACAGCTTCCGGAAAAACATCACGTGACACGATGGAGTTAAGAAACCGGAAATTTCCACTGCACACACAAATAACAAAATAAAACTTTGAAACGTCAGTAGGTCTTCCAGGTCACCGTGATACTCCATAATCTCCACAGATTGCATTTTGACAATATATTACTGCATTATTGTAAACAGAAAACAGAGCAGAAACTCAAATCAAAAGAGACATTTCTGGAGATTGTGACCAGAGGATGTGTTTACTTCCGTCTCAGCATCAGCAACCGAATAATGACCGTTCAGGACTATCTAACCTTCCCAATCACATCCTCACCACACTCAAATATCAATAGAGGAAAGACGATATTGTCAGGAAAAATTATATCATGCGATTTGTCCTATGTCTAAGGAAGACCAAGTGGTAAACTAAAAGACATTTTTAAAATGCTTCCTAGTTGTTTCAGACCATAGCATGACGATGCCTTTTATTAAGCACTGGGGGATGCAGCAACAAAGCATTAGACTCAGAGACCTAAGCTCTAACATCTTGAAATAGCTTGAACTGCTCAGATTGAAATGTTTTAAAATAGAGAAGGCGTTTTTCTAAAGGAGAGAAGAAAAGGTAATTTAGATTAGTAGTAATTTGCATGCTGTTCTCATCTCTGGGCAGCTTGCTGTGTTTTCCCCCTCTCCTGCCCATCATTTATTTTCACAATGATTACTTGGGGACAAAAAACCGGGGTGGCATTTGTTCCCTTCTGAAATATTGTATATAAAAATTGTCCTCTGTGAAAGTATCCTTAATTTGAGGATGGATATGAGGTATTTTTGAAATGGTTTAAAGAGAAAAGAGAAAAAGCTAGGGGCGGGGGTCCGGGGGTCCGGGGGGCGGGTCTAGGTGAACAGTTCAGTTGGTAAAGTATTTGTATTGCAAGCAGAAAGGCCCAAATTCTAGCCCCAACTCAAGACCTATAGAAAAACGGTGTGGTGCAGCAGGTTTATAATTCTAGCAGTGGGGAGGGGTGGAGACAGAGGCATCTCTGTAGCTTGCTAGCCAGTAAGCCCAGTTTAGTTTGTGAGCAATAGGCCACTGAGAGACCCCAGTCTCTAGGATATGGACCATATTCCTGAGGGTGATAGCAGAGACTGCCTTCTGCACACGCGTGCACACATACACACACACACACACACACACACACACACACGAAGAGGGAGAGGGAGAGGGAGAGGGAGGGGAGGGAAGGGGGGGGAGGAGGGAGGGGGGAGGGGGAGGGAGTGGGGAAGGGAGTAAGAGGAGAGGAAGAGGAGGGGAAAGGAAAGAGGAAGAAATGGAGAAAGGGAGAAAAGAAGATAGGCAGAGAGGGAGGGAGGGGGAGAGAGAGACAGAGACAGAGAGACAGAGACAGAGAGATTGATTCAAAATACCCAAATGATTTTTCAAAGCCTCTTGGGTTTTCTGTCCAAAACCCTTCCCATAACTGCATTAGACAATTCTCTCGTTTTAGACCTACAACATTTGCCATCAGAAGGAAAGTCGTGTGTGTCTGTGGCTGGGACCCCCCCCCCAACACACACACCCCTCCACTTCCTGGTCCTGCTTTCCATATTTGAAGGTCAATATTGTGACTCTTCAGCAGCCTGTGGAAGCCAGTGCAATTCTGTGGCAGATTTAGCAGGCACAGGATGGAGGACCTTTGCCGTCATGGGGTAGAGAGAGGGCAGGTGTTTAGAGCAGGAGGACTCTTCACCCAGCAGTCAGGAGGCCTCTCACATTCCCTGATATACTCACTTATCTGAATCACCCTTTCTTGCACAACATTCAAAGAAAACAATTAAAATAGTGAAGTCTGAAATTGGCTTTATTCTCTATATCTATTCGAAAGGCAGGGGTGAGATGCAGGACTAGCACAGTGTGAAAATGTTGGAAACTTCTTGAAACATATTAACTATTTCAAGACTGCTACAGGGCTGCCTTTACTCAGCAGCCTGCTCCCCCTGCCCCCCAGCTCAGAGCCCTGCTGACCACATGCTCCCTCAGGAAGCAGGTCCCAACAGGTCAGACAGGTTAAACTATTTGCCCAGGGGAATCTAACTGGTTAGAACCACAGCTAGTCCATGTTTTTTTTTTCTGCTCCTTTCTCTTTTCTTTCTCTCTACATTCTATTAATTCTCATGATTAGATTAAAGGCATAAATATTTATTTTTCATTCTTTAAGATTTATTAAACAGACTTTGGGGCAGGGAATTACTAGTAATGAAAGAAACAAGATATGTTGTTGTTTTTTACGAGACAGGGTTTCTCTTTGTAGTCCTGGCTGTCCTGGAACTCACACTGTAGACCAGGCTGGCCTCAAACTCAGAAATCCGCCTGCCTCTGCCTCCCAAGTGCTGAGATTAAAGGTGTGCACCACCACTGCCTGGCGGTAAACAACATTTTTGATTGTTTGTTTTGGCTTTTGTTTTTTTGAGACAGGCTCTCTCTGTGCAACCCTGGCTGTCCTGGAACTTACTGTGTAGACCAGGCTAGTTTTGAATTTACAGAGATCTGACTCCCTCTGCTTCCTGACTGCTGAGATTAAAGGTGTGTCACTTTGCCCAGTTGTGGCAAACATCTTTACTGCTGAACTATCTGGAAGGTCCCTAAACATACACATGTTTACACACACACACACATAATTTATTTCTTTTTACTATGTAAACCAGGTTGGCTTAGAATTCACAGAGCTCTACCTGCCTCTGTCTTTCTAGAATTAAAGGTATGTATTACTATGCCTGACTCTAAAATTATATGTGACATTTTCTGTTTTTTGTTGTTGATGGTGGTTGTTTTTTTGTTTGTTTGTTTGTTTGTTTTGTTTTTGAGACAGAATTTCTCTGTATAGCCCTGGCTGTCCTGAAACTCACTCTGTAGACAAGGCTGGCCTGGAACTCAGAAATCCGCCTGCCTCTGCCTCCCAAGTGCTGAGATTAAAGGCGTGCGCCACCACCGCCCGGCTCTGGTTTTGTTTTTGTTGTTTAATTTTATTTACTTTTAAAAAGACTGTATTTGGATGCTTTGCCTGCATGTATGCTTGTGTATCCTAAGTTTGCCCCGGTGCTGAAGAATGCCATAAGATATGGTCAGATTCCCTGAAACTAGAGTTTCAGACAGTTGTAATCTGTCAGCTGGGTACTGAGGAGGGTACAGAGAATGAACCTGGGTCCTCTGGAGGATCAGTCAGTACTTTTAGCTGCTGGACCAGCTCTCCAGTCCTAAAGTATTTTTTCAGACTGGTTTAAGTAGAGGTGTGAGAGATGGCTCAGCAGTTAAGAGTTCTTAGTGCTCCCAGGGGGCCTGGGTTTAGTTCCCAGCACGCATACTGAGTGGTTCACAGCTGCTTGTAATAAGCCTTATTCCTAGGGACTTACTCTCTGACCTCAGAAGATACCACACTCATGTGATCCCTGCACTCACTGTATACATACCACACACACAACCATACAAGTATTTAAAATAAAATAAAGATCTGTTTTAGAAGTTACAGCTTAATATATACCTATTAACATTAAGGATACTTTTCAACTTAAAAATCAACTAAAGTCATTGGGTTAGTGATGTAACTCGGTGGTAGAGCCCTTACCTAGAATGTACAAGGCTCTAGGTTCAGTCTTAAGGACTGCAAGAAAAAGAGAGCCAGAGGAAGAGGACAGAGGGGAGGAAGGGAGAGGAGGGGGTAGGGAAAAGGTGGAGAGGAGGGGAGGGGGGA
>NW_021604792.1:1352083-1362045 GCF_004785775.1 Grammomys surdaster
GAGAGGAGAGGAGGGGAGAGAAAAAAAGAGAGGAAGAGAAATTTCAATATCCAAAGAGAAATTTTCAGAGCTAAGTATGATTACTAAGTGGGAAAAAGCTGGGAAGAAAATGTAACATGCTACCAAACAAACAAAAATTTAAAAGCTCATCGATATTTTTCATCTAAAAAAAAAAAAAGAAAATTTTAAGCCGGGCGGTGGTGGCGCACACCTTTAATCCCAGCACTTGGGAGGCAGAGGCAGGCGGATTTCTGAGTTCGAGGCCAGCCTGGTCTACAGAGTGAGTTCCAGGACAGCCAGGGCTACACAGAGAAACCCTGTCTCGAAAAACCAAAAAAAAAAAAAAAAAATACAAGTGTGTAGCATAGATCCTCAAGTATAAGTGATCACAAGTCTCTCAGCAGCTCCCTGGTTCTGTGTTAACTTCCTAGACAGTATGGGAAACACTGGTAGCCTGTGGCATCCTGGGTATGAGTCGCCCATTACACTCACAGGTGACTGGCTGACGTTCGTCGTTGACTTACTGTTTTATCTGTCCAACTCTTATTTATTCCATACGACATTACACCGCACACCACACGCACACCACACTAGTTCCATCGAGTATCTCCAGTGCGCCTCGTCTACCTAGACTTGAGTGATCCATCTCAGTTTACCGCTCACAGATATCCTCGAGGGGCCGGGGAATGTAGCTCAACTGGTAGAGAGATTGCCTAGTGAACTGAAGCCCAGAGTAAACCCCTAGGCAAGGCAGAATCCAGAGGAAGTAGAACACACCTATAATCCCAGGAGGTGGAGGGAGGAGGATCAGGAGTCCAAGGTCATCCTTGGTTTAATAGAGAGTCCAAGGTCACTCTGACTGCAGGAGACCTTGTTTCAAACATAAGTAAGTAAATAAATGAGTAGCATTGGGAAGCCAGGTGAGATGGCCCATGAGTGCAATACTAGCTCTTGACGGTGAGAGGCAGGAGGATTATGGGCTCTGGATGCTCTTCCGAAGGACTCTGGTTCTATTCCCAGCACCCGCCTAGCAGCTTTCAACTATCCGTAACTCCAGTTCCAGGGGATCTGATGCCTTTTTCTGGATTCTGCATGTACTGCATGCACACACAGCAGAGACATCCTTGTGGGCAAGACATCCAACCATATAAAATAAATAAGTTTTAAAAAGGAGTCATTTTGTATTCGTGTCATCTCTTGGCATAGAAGGTAGAGATAGAACGATTACTTCAAGTTTGAAGCCACTTGAAGGTACATAGTGGTTACTAGGCCAGCCAGAGATACATGACAGCACTTGTCTAAAAAAATAAAAATCAAGTAATAATAAAGTCTCTTTTTGATTGTCTTCTAATTCTTTTTTCAAGGGTCATGTTACTATTTTTAATTATGTATGTGGCCAGGGTAGGAGGTGATGTAACTGAGGGAAGTACCCAATGAAGGCAGAGGTGTCATGGTCCCTGGAGGCAGAGCTTTAAGTACTTTTGAACTACCTGGTGTGGGTAGTGAGTCTCGAACTCTGGTCCTCTGAAGTGTCGCACATGCTCTTAAATGCAGGGGTACCTCTCAACACCTTTGGCTTGTAATTCTAACATTCTACAGATACTGACTATCATTAATGCTGCCTTTTTGCTACAGTTGAGGGCTTTCTGCCCTTCAGCGTGTCCTGCCTTTCAGAATTAATCCCGCCCTCTCCCTAGCAGAAGGATAGCGCCACATTTTCAAACATAACGAACAACTCATTGGTTCCTTTGTAAGTTCATATTAAGGTGTGAATTGCTGGCAATCCTCCTTAAAACTCTGAAAGGAGATTGATTGTTAATAAAAAGCACATTCAATTAGCAAAGTTTCAGGCCGAGGGCAGATGTTTTAGGATAGAGGGAATCCTTTGACAGCTTGTGGGTGGAATTAGGCTGTCTAGCCATCTGTGTCGCCTTAGGTTTAAGAATTTCATGGGCACTGCCCCTCTCGGCCCCTCCTTGTCATTACTCTTCGAGATGTGCTACCAAATGTGTGTATGCCATGTCTCAAGTCACCCCTACACACACACACACACACACACACACACACACACACACACAGAGAGAGAGAGAGAGAGAGAGAGAGAGAGAGAGAGAGAGAGAGAGAAATCCACTCTTCTCAGCTCTGCTCTGGGAGTTGGACCAATGTCCTGTTGACTTACTGAGTCTAGTTCCTGTGTGCAAGTTGGACCAGTGTACTCTTGACTTGTTGAGTCTAGGTCCTGGGTCCTTAAGTCTTTTTTTTCTCAGGTCTGCTTTTGAGAAAGCCACTTCGGCCCTAGCCGAAGCAGACCAACAGGCTTTCCCTCAATGTAGTGTGATCCTTGTAATCTCTCATCTCATGCTAATTTAATCTACATTCCATAGTATGGCAGTTACTCTTTACAGCCAGCTCAGAAATGTTTTGCTGTCTTCTCTCTCCCAGGATTCCTAACATGCTAACACTCTGTGTGACTTGTACTTTCAGCCACACTGAGGAAATAGTGACTTTCCCCCTCCTCTGTGGTAAAAAGTCCCTGGATTGGGGAGACCCCCACTCAAGCCACAGGAGATTGCGACTACCCAGAATCACTTGAGAGACTGAACTTGCTGTAAACCGCAAACGGCTTTATTTCTGGACTTCGGGGTATCAGACGGCTGAGGCCGAGGCTAGCAAGAAGAGACTCGACTCCCAGGCTCAGGAGCAAGGGGTTTTTAAGGGAGAAAACCACAAACAAGGGGGTGGCAAGCACCTCTCTTGTCTGTCTACCTGCACTGGGCCTTCCTCACCCGCAGGTGGGTTCCCTCCCCCACGGCCTGCGGAATGTTAATCAGCCTCCCCTTTCCTCCTCTGAAAGTTAATCCAGCAAGTGTCCTCTGACTAAGGAATGTGCCCCTCCCGGGATGTGTTCTGAGACAGTGAGATTCTTTTAATTTTAAATTCAAACTGAGTCTTACAGTGGTACTGAAGCTGAGAGGTCAGAGAAAGAGTTGAGAGAGACCAGGAGAAGGACAGAAGCCGTGACAGAAAGAGGAGGAATAAGTGGCGTGGAAATAGCTGATCCAGAAAGACTTACCTTACTTATCCTGTTGATTACATTTAAAATGTATTTTAAATTTAGTACGTCTGAGTGTTTTCCTGTCACACATATCTGGTGCCCCCTGAGGTCAGAAGGCATTTGGAGCCCCTGGAACTGGAGTTAAAGGTGGGTTATGAGCCACCACGAGGATTCTGGAAATCAAACCCAGATCTCTGCAAGAAAAAATACTCTTAACCTATTAAGCCACCATTCCAGCCCTCTCTGCTGATAATTTTTTTTGTTTGTTTGTTTTTGTTTTTTTTTTTTCCGAGACAGGGTTTCTCTGTGTAGCCCTGGCTGTCCTGGAACTCACGCTGTAGACCAGGCTAGCCTCGAACTCTCGAACTCTGGAACTCAGAAATTTGCCTGCCTCTGCCTCCCAAGTGCTGGAATTAAAGACGTGCGCCACCACCGCCCGGCTCTGCTGATAATTTTTACTTTGGGGAACTACATTAAAATGAATATACCTAGTTGCAGGTCATCTCTAAAAAAAGACTGAAGGAGATCAAGTGTGAACCCCCAGATTTCAAATACACACTTCTAGAAATAGTAAGCCAAGTGCCTCACGGTATTTCTTACAGAAAGGCAGGATTTCTGAATTGTAAATTTTTTAAATTTATTTAATGTATGCTTTTATTTAAAAGCATGCATTCCTGAATGCACACACTCAAGCATGTGGCCACACCTAAGCCGCAGAGCACACGTGTAGCTCAGAGGACAATGTGAACCAGTTTCCCCGAGAGAAGCTGCCCTTCCAAACAGAACCTTCTGAGGCTGATTGATTAACTGATTAGAACTCTAGGAAGCCGGGCAGTGGTGGCGCACGCCTTTAATCTTAGCACTTGGGAGGCAGAGGCAGGCGGATTTCTGAGTTCGAGGCCAGCCTGGTCTACAGAGTGAGTTCCAGGACAGGCAGGGCTGTACAGAGAAACCCTGTCTCGAAAAACCAAAAAAAAAAAAAAAAAAAAAAAAAAACAAAAAAAACCACCTCTAGAGAAGTTGGAATGTTGCAGATCCAGGACCTAACTACCTCGGGCCATCTTTATCTCTCTTAATAGCTGTATACTGCCATCCTCTGTGCCTGGCCTGACCTCTGGCCTGGCTTTGTGACCATCAAGTAAATCATTTGGATTGTACCGAGTTCCAGCTTCCTTCTCATGGATTAACCTAGAAGACCACCATGCAAAGACTGACTATGTTTTGACGGCCTCTGAGGCCTATAATTCAGGCCTCCACACTTTGCTAGAATCTTTATCGCTAATGCTTTCCCCCAATGTGTTTAAAAACTATCCTGAGTCATTACTTTCTTTGTTCTGTTACTTTAAAAACTCCATGAAGGAGATGCAGAGACGTCTCTGTGCTTTAAGGCGCACTGCAGAGGACCTCCCCTCCCCCACCCCTCCCCCAACCCTGTTCTTTTGCCAGCAGTCACGTTGCACTCACAACTGTTTTATCTGCAACTCCTGGCGATCTGATGCCCTCTTTTGACCTCCACGGGCACCAGGCACACACGTGCTACATATATGCTCATGAGTCAACTACTCAGACACATTTAAAAAAGAAAACCTAAAACAGACAAACAAAGGAATCGTGAAACTGCTTCCGTGTTGGTGCATGGAATTTGGGGTTATCTAAATCGGTGTCGCTGGGCCATCCTCACGCATGTTTGGCTCCATAATAAACTGTCTGTTATCCCTTTTGAGATTTGAGTTATATTTTTGGGTCAAGAGCATCTTAGAGGGATCCGCTCTCTCATCCCACCTCGTGGCTCTGAGATGGAACTCAGGGGAGGCTTGTAGGGTAAAGTGCCTTTCTCCACTGATTCACTTTGATAGCCCAAGACTCCCCAGCTCTTAGTTACATGAGACAAGCTTTCCCACAGAGTGCATGAATTGTTTGAAGGTTGGGAAATCAAACCTTTTCTCAGAGTGTGACAGCATTATACATGCCTGGGGATGTGTTCTACATAAAAATGTAGCTCTGTGAAGGAAAAATGGGATCTCTTATAAAGAAGCATGGCGTCTCACAGAACTCAAGGGCAAGAAGACCATTGAGAGCTTCCAAGGGGTTGGGGCTGAAGGCACCGCAGTTGGGGATGCCTTTTCTCTATGACATCCCCTCCCAGTACATGTGATACAATGTATTTAATTTTCTAATTTTCTTTTTAAAATTATTATGACTATTATCACTACTACTATTTATTTATTTATTATTTTATTTATATGAGTACACTGTAGCTGTCTTCAGACACACCAGAAGAGGACATCAGATCTCATAACAGATGATTGTGAGCCACCACATGGTTGCTGGGAATTGAACTCAGGACCTTTGGAAGAGCAGTCAGTGCTCTTAACCGCTGAGCCATCTCTCCGGCCCACTACTACTATTTATTACTATCGTTGTTATGGTCTTTGTTAGGATTTCTACTGCTGTGATGAAGCACCATGACCAAAGTCAAGTTGGGGATACTTCCATATCACATTCCATCACTAAAGAAAGTCAGAATAGGAACTCAAACCAGGCAGGAACCTGGAGGTAGGAACTGATGCAGAGACCATGGAGGGTCTGCTTACTGGCTTGCTTCCCCTGGCTTGCTCAGCCTGCTTTGTTATAGAACCCAGGATCACCACCAGCCCAGGGATGGTGCCACCTACGATGGTCTGGGTCCTCCCCTGAATCAATCACTAATTAAGAAACTGCTCTACAGGCTTGCTTACAGTCTGATCTTGTGGAGGCATTTTCTTAATTGAGGTTTCCTCCTCTCAGATGACTTTAGGTCGTATTGTTGACACAAAACTACCTAGCACTGTTATTATCTTGTGTGTATGGGTGTTTTGCATGCATGTATATCTCTTCACTACATATATACCTGGTGCCCACAGAGGCTAGAAGAAGGAGTTGAATCTCTGGAACTAGAATTACAGATTCTGAGTCACATTGTGGGTAATGAGAATGGAACTTTTGTCTTCTGGAAGAGCAGCCAATGCTCTTAACCACTGAGCCATCTCTTTAGCCAGTAATTTTAAAATCTTCTTTATCTCTGTTATTATTTTTGCTTGTTTGCTTTGTACGTATGTATATATATATACATATACATATACATATATATACATATATGTGTGTGTGTGTTTGTGTGCATCTGTGTGTGTGCAAGTGTGTATGCGTATATAAAGGAGGCCAGAGGTAGACTCTGAAGGTCGTTCTTTAGGAGCTTGTCCCTTATTTTGGAGACAGGGTGTCTCACTGGGACCTGGGGCTAGGCTGGTTGGTCAGTGAACTCTAGGCTCCTCCCATTTCTGGCTTTTCAGTAAATCACTGTCACCTGCCGCAGGTTTTATGTGGATGCTGGAAATTGAACCCAGGTCTGGATACTAGTATGGCTACTTTACCACCTGAGCATTTAGTGGCCATTTTTTTTTTTAACACAAAGGCTCAAGTAGCCCAAGCTGACCTCCAACTCACTGTGCAGTGGAAACTGACCCCCTGATCCTCCTTCCTCTTCCTCGCAAGGGCTGAGCTTACAGGCATGCACTACCACACCCAGCTGCAGAGCTGCCTTTGCAACTCCACTTTAATACCACATATTCTGTTGAGCTGCCAGATCTGGTAGGTAAAAGTGCATGGTGCCTGTGTTTATTCTGGCTGTCCTAAGATAATGCCTAAGCAATTCAGCGCCCTTCACTTCCTGAGTTTCCTGACCTATAACCCAAAGCTCATTTACAAGAGTCTTTCTTCATTCAAAGCCAGGAAGGAGAATCTAATCAGTTCAGCTCAGGCTCCTGTCCAGCTTTGCTCAAATCCACATTGCTGGAACTTAAAGTCAGGCAGTCCGGAGTCCTTCACTCTATTAGGGAATAGATGAAACTTTGTTAGAACAGAGGAACATGCTAAGAAGTTGACACACAATCTTATATACTATCGTAAATAAATGTGTGTTCTCAACAAACATGGCTAGATACACAGAAGTCACTCTTGTGCATTTCCTGAAGTCATAGAGCAAGCTTTCTAGGTTTGCATATCTTGGGGTACTGAGCATCTGGGACTCTGTGTATACTGGTAACTGGTCTAGACTACTTTGTAGAAGCAGCAGTCTGAGTTGCTTACCATGTAACTCTTAGGGGACAAAACAATGAATGATCTCTTGGGGAAGCATTGTGACCTATTTATTAAAGGTAAGGAGTCACTGAAACACTGGGTGCCTTAACAACGCCTTAAATATTTTCTCCTTGACATATTATCCTTAGTAGATACCTTTTCAAAAGGCTCTAAAGGGGAAGTGGATTTGGGAAGAGTTGGGTGGAGGAATAGGGAGGAAATATCAAAATACACTATATACATGTATGCAACTCTCAATGAATCACATAAAATATTATACATATTTTAAGGTCTGAAACAAAAATAACCACAGAGAGTAGTTGGCAAAATATCCTAGTGGGTAATGATGCCTACTACCAAGGCTAACAGCCTGAGTTCAATCCCCAGAACCCACATGGTTGAAGGAGAGAACAAACCCCACACATTGTCCTCTGACTGTCACATGTGCATTGTGGAGTGTGTCACACATAAACACACACACACACACACACACACACATTACAACAAACAAGCAAACAAGCCTGCTAGACTCTGGAGATATAGCTTACTGGTAGAGTGCACGCAGCATGTATTAAACTATGACTTGTATCATTGTCCCAAATAATTAACTAGGCATCTCAAAAAGGTTCTTATGTTGACTTTATTATTTTTCTTTTGGCCATTCGTAATATTTTTGTTGTTATTGTTGTTCTTTTTTTTTAGACAGGCTTCTATGTGTAGCTTTGGCTGTCTTAGAACCATCTCTATAGCCCATGGTGGCTTCAAACTAAGAGACACCCACCTCTCTGCCTCCCCAGTGCTAGAACTAAGTGCTTGAACTACCACGCCTGGCTCATGATAGTCTTTAAATTTAAAAACGTCTATCATTAGCGTGTGAGTACATGTGTGAATGTGTGCCTGCATGTGTGTGTGTCTGTGTGTGTGTGTGTGCATATGCATGCTTTGGAGTGAAAGCCAGAGAACACATTTCAGGAGTCAGTTCTCTCCACCACGGGTTCTGTTGACTGAACTCAGGCTGTCGGCTTGTACAGCAAGCATTTTTTTTTTTGATAAATTCTTTTTAAAAAAAAAAAATATTGCAGGGCAGTGGTGGCGCACACCTTTAATCCCAGCACTTGGGAGGTAGAGGCAGGAAGATTTCTGAGTTTGAGGCCAGCCTGGTCTACAGAGTGAGTTACAGGACAGCCAGGGCTACACAGAGAAACCCTGTCTTGAAAAAACCGGAAAAAAAACCAAAAAACAAAATATATTTATTTATGTAATGCACGTGAGTGAGTACACTATAGCTGTCTTCAGACACAACAGAAGAGGGCATCAGATCCCATTACAGATGGTTGTGAGCCACCATGTGGTTGCTGGGAATTGAACTCAGGAAGTCTGGAAGAACAGTCAGTGCTCTTAACCTCTGAGCCATCTCTCCAGTCCACACAGCAAGCACTTTATCTGTGGAGCCATTTCACCCCCAACCCACTCATAATAACCTTTCATGATAGCTTAGTCTTTTTTAGGTTCCTTCATGCACAGAAAGTAGTTAGTGATTTTTTATTTATTACCCATGCCCACAATGATGCTGTTTAATTTGGGATAAAATAATTTGTCTAATCTGCCTTTATAGCACTGATGGCTAGTGTCATGGTACCGTGGGGTCACAGTAACATCAGAGACAGAGCATAAAGGAAATTAAATTTAACTGAGGTCCTGAGACCTACCTTTTGGCTACATTATTTAGATGAAAACCCTAGCTCTCCTTGCTCCTGCTTGCTCCTGACTGTGATACCTCAGGTCTGGGTATCTATACAACCAACGTGTTTTAGTCTTGGTATCTAGGAAGCAGGGATAAACAGGCTGTCCTGGCCATCTTCCAGGACCATCAATCAAATGAGGTAACATAAGTGAAAGTGTTTTGTAAACTATAAAACATTCCACAAACATAAGATTCTTGTTATTGTTGTTGCCCAATAAAAGATAGTTACAAATCATATGGCTATGTAAAAAAAAATATCATTACTCTATTAGCATCGATTATCATTAGGAGGTACAAGCTATAAAGACAAGAGTTACTCAAAGAACAATCAAACATCCCGAAAGGATTATGACTGTATGTGCCAATCAGGGCCAAACTGATTTTTATTGTTTATTATATTAACATAATTTCAGATGAGCAGGAAGTACATTTGGCAGGCCAAGGACGTGGCTCAGTGGGTAAAGAAGTTGCTATACATAAATAAATGCAGAGTTTCAATTCCTAGAACTCAGCGTTATTCCAGCTACACACATCTGTAATCAGTCTTCTACACGGAGATGGTGGGGGCAGAGAAGAGAGTCACTGAAAACATGGGGACTCACTAGCCTGGCATAGGCATTAGTGAGGAAAGACCTTATCTCAAGCAAGGTTGAAGGTGAGAACAGATACCAGAAGATGTTGTCTGACTTCCACATGCACACCCATATTCATAGGCATATTCGTGCACATACCGATAAATAAAATTGCAACCATCCTGTTTCAGTTCCACAGTTGTATCAGTGTTTCAGCTCTTACTCACTTTGTTGGACTCCCTAGACAGGAGGAGGGACTAACTGTGGGCACTCCTTGCTCCACAGAGGAGGCGGGGCTAACTGTGGGCACTCCTTGCTCCACAGAGGAGGCGGGGCTAGCTGTGGGCACTCCTTGCTCCACAGAGGAGGCGGGGCTAACTGTGGGCACTCCTTGCTCCACAGAGGAGGCGGGGCTAACTGTGGGCACTCCTTGCTCCACACAGGAGGCGGGGCTAACTGTGGGCACCCCTTGCTC
>NW_021604792.1:1362055-1393489 GCF_004785775.1 Grammomys surdaster
CCTTGCTCCACACAGGAGGCGGGGCTAACTGTGGGCACCCCTTGCTCCACACACAAACTTTAGCTTAGGCATACAGTCCAGCCTTGTTTTATTTTTCAGGAGCCTGAACCTCTTCCTCCTGGGGAAATGAGGAAGAACCTGTCCTCACCAAACAGTGAGTGATATGAGGAAAAGCAAAGGCTCCATGTCACTGAAAACCCTGCGTGTTTTCTGTCCTTCTGTGCTGATTTCCAGGTCCTAAGTAGGAACTGATGTATGACGACACCCAATAAATGGTTATTGAATGGGAAAATCAACCATAGCTTGGCGGAATTACTATATTGCCAATAAGAATGATACATTTTTGTTAATTTATTTACACATCTAAAATATGATATTTCATGGGCTGGAGATGATATATAGGTCAGTAAAACACTTTCTCCTAGGTACAAGGCCCTTGGTTCAATTTCCAGTGTAAGGGGAAGAGAAAAGGATACTATTATATGTATTAGACCTTGAAATTCTCCATAGATATAATTGTCAATATGAAGTCACAGATAGATGAACAGAATAACAGCTACTAAGCCAAATATGTATTATCTGCTTTCTTTGTGGGACACTCACCAATATCTGTTTAGAATATTGACAGGAGCAATGCTTATATCCTCTTCTGGAGAAATTTTTTTTTTTAATTGCTTAACGTATTAAAGACAGCTGAACTTCCATCTAAGCAGACTGACTTCAATTTGAAGTGTGTGCTGTTGAGGCTTAAATGTCGAACCTTTAACAAAGGGGAAAGCGCCGGTCTATCATCAAGTAAAATGTATGCTTACAGATCGTGGAGCTAGATTGACCTTGGCGTGATGAACTTGAGAATGGGATGGAGGCTGGCCAGTTCTACCTAGAGACCCAGAAACAACAGTTATAAAAACAAAACCCAGGCCGACCAAGACTGCATGGATGACAGTATTTATGTGACTGACATTTTTTTTGTTTTTGTTTTTGTTTTTGTTTTTCGAGATAGGGTTTCTCTGTGCAGCCCGGGCTGTCCTGGAACTCACTCTGTAGCCCAGGCTGGCCTCGAACTCAGAAATCTGCTTGCCTCTGCCTCCCAGGTGCTGGGATTAAAGGCATGCGCCACCACTGCCCAGCTGTGACTGACATTTAAGGACCACTTTCTCTTTCTTTTGTTGGGAGTCTGGGATGTTGCAGTTGGAGCATGTGGCCCAGTTAACACATCACGTACGTACAGTGGGGTCAGCAACTGCTTGTCTTCCCGTGTCTCATTTGTTTCATGATGTTCTTCTATGCCCTTGCTGCCCAGGTTTTAAAACCCCTTGAGAGTGTCCGTTTCCATCCCTCGCTCCCGACAACTTTATCTGAATGAGCATCCTGGCTTTTCTTCCCAGCTTGTCTCTTGCCTACCTCCCCAGGTTTCTGCCTAACTGGTTGGAGGAGTACTTCTAGACTCGCCACTGTAGTTTGTTTAATCAGGTCCAGGTCATGGGAATGGGGAGATGCTGCTGAGAACTGTTTGCCCTGAGCTGAGGTCTGGCCACTCGAGAGATGAGACTTTATGTTTTGGGAGGCACAGCATCCTGTCTCAGAGCAGGCGACACGTAGAGATCATTCTAGGGGGCAGTTAACTTGAACGTGAGAGAAACGGAGGGAGAGGCTGAGGGAAAAAAAAAAATATCTGCAGTGCTTAAATGTCAGCTGTTGTGTTCATTCACGTCCCTTACCTCCGCTGTCTTGCTTCATTTAAAATGAATACATTGAACGTTTTTTGGCTCCTTCTGGTTTCTAAAAGATCAGATTCCTACATCAGCCAGAAATCTTCTTTTCGGATGGCATTAAATTTTTTTTTTTTCTGTCAAACTTTATGAGGCTGAGTTTGGATTTTTAATTATTAATTCATTTATCAAAACAAAATTTCTTTAGCACAGAGATAGATATAGCCTTTAAACAGAACCTCTTACATTTTACAAGGGATTCATATTTTCCAAAGAGAATACTGCTGAATATTGAAAACAAAGACAGACTATCGAAATGATCCTTCCGCAATGGATCTTAGTTAGAGAAATGATTTTTTTCCCTCACGGAGGCCAGTTAGTCCGTCAAAGGCTTGTATTTCCTGACTATTCCCTTTCACTTACACTGATTAGCCAATCTCTTCAGATTGTGAAGCTCCTACCCATAGAAGGAGACAGAAGCCGAGCCTTGGCCAAGTGCACTTGCTAGTTGGGTTTGGGTCTGGTGCGTTCTTTTTGCAAAAGGAGTTGCCTTGCCTGGCTACTTGTGTGGGGTCTGGGTGCTCCCCTGTGCCACACTGAGGTTCTTTCTTTGTTCCTGACCTTCGTCTAAAGGCTGAGAAGCAATGGGGATAACAGAGACGGATGTGCCAGCTCTATCGTCCTGGGCTTGCTCACACTGGTCACAGATTGGGTAATTGCATGAATGTATTTTGCTTCAATACCTCAGCAAAGTTATATGCAAAGTCAGATGTATTCCATTTGAAGTAGGAAAGCTTTAGAAAGCTGCATAGTAAGTAATTATATTCTTTTAATTTATTTTTTATCAAAAACTGTTTATTTTTTACTTATTTATTTTTATATAAGATGATTTGCTGAGCCAGAGAGAAGGCTTATGGGGTAAGGCAAATTGCTGCCACCAAGCTTGGTGACCTGAGTTCTGTTCTCTGGGATCCACGTGATGGTAAGAGAAAACAGAGTCTTTCTTTTTTTCTTTTTTCTTTTTGTATTATATATTTCCATTTTTATTGGATATTTTATTTATTTACATTTCAGATGTCATCCCCTTTCCCACTTTCCCCTCCCTAGAAACTCTTATCACATCCCCCTCCTCCTTTTTCTTTTATACCATTTTAATTACATGCATGTATTAAGGTCAATTCTAGGTTGAGGGACTAGCAATACAATAGATGCAAATAGTCAGGGAACAAGCAAGACAATAAACACAAATAGTTAAAGAACAAACAAGGCAATAAACAAAATTCTGTGAACATTCTCATGATCACTATTTCTGAGGGCTTATCAGGATGACCAAAATATCTGAGCCAACTTCCCCGTCCTAGCCCAAAGTCATTTTTATGTCTGAAGCCTACTTCCTTGTTCTAGCCTAAAATTTAGATTCCTGCCTGAAATTACTTCTATGTTCTAGCCTAAGATTTAGATTCTTGCCTGAAATTACTTCTTTGTTCTAGCCTAATGTCAGATTCCTGCCTGAAGCCTACTTCCTTGTCCTTGGCCAATGTCATATTCCTGCCAAGCAGCCCATTTCCTTGTCCTTGGCCTATGTCAGATTCTTGCCAAGCAGTCCCAAAGGCTGTCTGCCTCTCCCCCTTTATTTATTCTATTAACAAGACTGAGCCTGTCTTAGGTAGTTCTGACAAGAATGCCTTCCTTACCTGTCATGGAATATGCATTTTCAAAAGCATTGCATTTCTGTCTTAGGTTGGTAAGGCTCTGGGCAGAATCTTACCCATCCTTGACTTGACAGCCTGTTAATTTAATAACTCTGTCTGGGGGTCCATTTTCAGGTTCAAGTTATGTACTTTTGTTGCCAACATGTTGATGTTGTTAAAGACAAGCTTTAACACTATGGGCAGAAATAAAATATTCCCAGGACAAAAAGGGCTGGCATGATCATGCTATCTATGCCATTCTTGAAGCTTGACCAAAATAGAAATACTGACCTCAGGCCATGGGTAATTTTATCAGCAGTATCTACTGAATCAATGCTCAGCAAAGCAACATTTTTGAAATTCATAAGCTCACTATGTAAAGTTAAAACATCCAGAGAGGTGTTAGAATTATGCCAAATACACTGCAAGTGTCTTTAAACTTTTTCCTAATTATAATGACTACTACTATAAATTTTAGAACTAACAAGAATTCAAGGGTATTTGGCATGACATGTGAGATGACACCTTACTCTTAAATTCTGAACCTTCTTGTAATAATTTGAATAGGATAAGGAGCATCAATCCATTCTTCCAAATGTCTATCTAAATCCTCTTGTATATTCAACACATTAGTAACATTTTTTTTTTTTTTGCTAAATGATTAAGTAGCTGTCTTAACTTCTTGTGTCAAAGCAATTGCAAAAGCAGTGGTGCTAGCAATTAACATAATTAAAGCTGTTGTACCAGCAATAATCAAGCCCACTACCCTCTTGCTTCTGCTTAAAACCTGACTCATTTTTTCCAGTACTTGCAAGCTATTTTTAGAATACCAAGGTTCTGTGATACTCAGGGCACTAAAACAAAAGCTGGTTGGTAGACCTCCATAACTGACATGCCAGATTTCAAAACTCCAACACAATTAGAAGGTGTACAGTCAATGCAACTTACATTAAATACTATAGAAGGAAGAAACAAAAGTAATTTTAACTTGACAATTAAAAGAGCCTTAACAAATGTGCTAACACCTGTTTGAAATACAGATCCTGCCCCAACTTTATCTCTTGCTAACATAACATCATAGAGAACTGCAGCTAACTTCTAAATATGTCTCTGAAAATGTCCAGAGTCAGACTTCCAAATGAAGACTGTTAGTTTCAATATTGGATTGATTTCTAGACCAGTCCACGATTGAGTCTGAATAACTGGTCACATTTAAGAACAATACAAGAGTATAACTTCTCTGTTTGATTCTCTGTTCCACAAGGTCTAAAAACTTGAGGCAAGGCAGTTTGTCTCATCAGGGGTATAGGTAAGCAATGGTGAGTCGAGAACTTTTGTCCAATCCAATACAGCTTCCCAGTTACCATTGTCAGGGTACTCAGCAAGCTCACAGATCAGCATCATTCTTTTTCCTGGCATCAGCATGTCTTACCCATTGCTCTGGCAGTCATGTTCTTTCAGCATCCTACACTTCTGGGCATGTTAGAGCTCCTGGGAGACTAGCCTTCTCTGGGTTTGGGGGGATTGGGTGCAGAGCTGGTGCCTTAGGACTGCTCCGAGCATAGATGCAGACTAGAAGGTGAAAAAACAGAGTCTTAACAGAGTCTTATAAGCTGTTTTCTGACTTCCACTGGCTCACTCACATGTATACACACAAATTAAAAATAATACAATATAAAATTTTAGTGTTGGGAATGTAGTCTCACACTATTAATTCAAGTACTTGGGAAACAGAGGCAGGTGGGTTTCTGAGTTCAAGGCTAGCCTGGCCTTCATAGCAAGTCATAGGCCAGCCAGAGTCACTGGGAGACCTTATCAAAAACCAAATAACCAAATAACCAAAACAACAACAACAATACAAATAAACAGAAATAATAATAAAAAAAAACAAAGCATTGACTCCAGATTTTTTTTTTTTTTTTTTTTTTGGTTTTTCGACACAGGGTTTCTCTGTATAGCCCTGGCTGTCCTGGAACTCACTCTGTAGACCAGGCTTGCCTCGAACTCAGAAATCCACCTGCCTCTGCCTCCCAAGTGCTGGGATTAAAGGCGTGCGCCACCACCACCCAGCCAGATGGATTTTAGAACATTAAATGGTGAATTCTTGAAGTGGGTGCTGTGACACCTGCGAAGAAAACCAAACTATTTCACAGACCATATGAAGCTCAAGAAGAAGGAAGACCAAAGTGTGGATGCTCCAGTGCTTCTTAGAAGAGGGAACAAAATCCTCAAAGGAGGAAATATGGAGACAAAGTGTGAAGCAGAGACTGAAGGAAAGGCCATCCAGAGACTGCCCCACCTGGGGATCCATCCCATAAGCAGTCTCCAAACCCAGTCACTATTGTGGATGCCAAGAAGTGCTTGCTGACAGGAGCCCGATATAGCTGTCTAATGAGAGGCTCTGCCAGAGTCTGACAAATACAGAGGCGAATGTGCGTAGCCAACCATTGGACTGAGTGTTGGGTCCCCGATGGAGGAGTTAGAGAAAGGACTGAAGGAGCTGAGGGGGTTTGCAGCCCCGTGGGTGGAGCAGCAGTATCAATCCACCAGACAACCCAGAGCTCCCGGGGACTGGACCATCAACCAAAGAGTACACATGGAGTGATCCATGGCTCTGGCCTCGTATGTGACAGAGGATGGCCTTGTTGAACATCAATGGGAGGAGTGGCCCTTGATCCTGTGGGGGTTCAATGACCCAGTGTAGGGGAATGCCAGAGTGGGAAGGCGGGAGTAGGTGGGTGGGTGGGTGGGGGAGCACCCTCATAGAGGATGGGTGGGGGAGCACCCTCATAGAAGCAGGGGGAGGGAGGACTGGATAGTGGAGTTACGAGGGGAAACCTGGAAATGGGATAACATTTGAAATGTAAATAAAGAAAATATCTGAAGGAGGGGCCATCCAGAGACTGCTCCATTTGGTTATCCATCCCATGTGCAGTCACCAAAGGCAGACGCTGATGTGGATGTCAGGAAGTGCATGCTGACAGGAGCCTGATATAGCTGTCTCCTTAGAGGTCTGCCAGAGCCTGACATATACAGAGGTGGATGCTCGCAGCTAACCATTGAACTGGTCATGGGGTTCCCAGTGGAGGAAAACTGAAGGAGCTGAAGGGGTTCTTGGTCCCTTGAAGGCTGAATGTCTCAGTGTGGGGGAATTCGAGGGCAGGGAGGCAGGAGTGGGTGGGTGGGTGGGGGCACATACTCATGGAAGCAGGAGGAGGGGGGGATGGGATAGGGAGTTTCTGGGTGAGGGGGAATGGGGAAAGGGGATCACATCTGAAATATAAATAAAATATCCAATAAAAATTAATTAAATAAAAAAAAAGAAAAAGAAAAAAAAGAAAACTAAACCATTGGAGTAAGACAATATTCATTGGACCTGACTGTTATTTTTAAACATGCCTGTTTCTATTCAGTTAAAATACTATCGGACAAGCTTGCTACATGCCCGGGATTCCCCATGGACAACTTAGGATTGCTATAAATCCAGCTCAGATTCGATGTCTGGAAAAATCTAGTCTTTTTTAGGTGACCCAGTCAAGAGTGGGGGTTAGAGTGATAAGAAATGTGGCTTTCGGAACGTTCTCCTGAAAGTTCAGTGACCAAATTAAAAAAAAAAAGTCTTTGTGTCCTTATCATGCGTGTGCAATTTAAAAAAAAAACCTGCTCTAAAAATTGTGCAATCGAAATTAGTCACAGAGAGAGCTGCAAGATGGTGGCAATACACAGAACGGGACATTTGCTATTTCACTCTGTGCTGACTTACCTGTTTGGACCTGTTTGGACCTGTTTGTGTCCCTGGGTGTTCCTCTGAGCTTCGTCTACACTTGTGTCTAAGATGAAAAGACTTAGTAACATGCACGGATTGCATTTGTAGAATCCCGTCTTTGGTAGGTAAAGTAGGCCAGTGATTCTTTCTGCACAGCAAGATACTGTCATATAAAACAAATGGTATTTTCCTACTATCGTTCGCAAGGGATCTTTTATATTTTTTTTATTATTTCTTTTGTTTTGTTTTTTTTGAGATTGTAATTACATAATACCCCCCTTCCTTTCCCTCCCCACAAACTCTCTCATATACCTCTTCTTCTTGTTAATTATTGTTATATGTATGTATGTAATATGTATGTATATATGTAATATAGCATATATAGTATATACACATATATTATATAATATATGTAATATTGTATACAATATATCGTATCTTCCCCATCTACTTTGACATGTCTCTTGTGGTCCTTGTTTAGCTCCTGTTTCGGCAGTCATGTGGATGAGACTTGATGAGCGTAGCTTCTGACATGACTAGAAGCCACATTCTCACAGCAAACTCCCTGATCTTTGGGTCTTACAGCCTTTCCCTCTTTTCTCCTGCAATGCTCTCTGAGCCAAGAGTTAATTAAAAAAAAGATCAACTTTGCCAATAAGTATGTTTTAATTAGGCAATCAAGTTTTATGAGAATACACGTAAGTCAACAGTTTGATTGACTTGAGAACTACCCATAAACTCGAAGATAGACTTAACACAGCAAGCTTCTTAAAACCGCACACAACCCTCTCATGCTCTCCTGGGACAAATTCTCAAGGATTTTACAATCTCAACTCTTCATTCACCTCCTACTGAATGGGTTTAGGGTCACAATTTTAGGGCATTTATAATAAACAGACGGCAGACCAAATCATGAAGTAAGGCTTCTTCTGTTTTGCAGGAGCAACCATGATAGAAAATGAGGACAAACTTCTAGAAGCCTCCTTTCTTTCTGACTAAGCCTACCACACCCTGCAAAAGAGGACAAAGTTCAATTCGTGAAGAAGCTGTCCTTCAAGTAGTGACTCTCAGATAATTTTCAGTGACTCTTTGGCCAACGCAGTGCCACACCCCGCCCTCTCCCCTGCCACATCAGCTCTTCTTCTGTGGGCTACTTTGGAAGTAGCTCATACACCTGGACAGCTCCTTAGTGAATGTCTCCTAAAGCCAAGGAGTTTGCTGTCCTCAGAATACACATATGAAGAAGAAGCGCACATTTTTATTGTTCTTCTGCCTACAAAAAGGAAAAGTCACAAAGAAATAACTGTTCTTTAAAAATAAAGTTCATGTTACGGAGGGAATCTAGGGCTGTGGACTCTAATAGGAGCATACATTTCTTTTGTGTGCACGCAGCAAGTGTATGGAAGGGTGAAGACAACTTTGTGGAGTTGGTTTTTGTCCTTCTATATTTATGAGGGTTCTGGGGATCCTGCTTAGATCATCAGGATTGCTTAGCTAGAACTTTTACCTACTAAGACTGCCCTACTTCCCGTCAGTTGGTAGTCTTGACTTATACTGCTACACCTTGCAACAATAACAATTTATTATCTTCACCATCTTCATCATCATTATTGCTATCATTATTTTAGACAGGGACTCACTGTGTAACCCTGGCTAGCCCTGGACTTACACAGACCCACCTACCTCTGCTCCCAAGTGCTGGGATTAAAGGTGTGTGCCATCAAGTTGGCCAATAAGTTGATTTTTTTTTTAATCCAAAAGAATGGAAGCTTTATAAATAACATCTTAGCAAGCTGGGTATTTGTAAATTAAGTGCTCACCATGATCCTGAGGGAGGCCCACTGATGAAGTCGTCCAGAAATAGATCTCTCGGTCTGCTGTAAATTCTTAGGGGGCAACATGCCTTTCGGAAGAGATTTTCATTACACTGACTTGGCTTTGCCTTCTCTGACTGACCTTGAGACAGAGAATTTGATACTTTTGAGACAAAAAAGTGGAAGAGACTTTGTTTAAACATGATTAAGAAGCTTCTTCTAATGTGCCCAGAGAAGGCAAGAGCACCCGGAGAATCATGGTCCGTGGCAAAGAAACTGTAATAAAACAGTAAGCTCCTTGGAAGGCTGATACAGGAAGAACACAACCATTTTAACCAAAATTAAAAAGTCAGAACAAACATAGGATTGTGAGTATCACTTGGTGAGAGAGCACCTGCCCCACACCCTCAGGTCTCAGGTTTTAGTCCCTAACACCACAGGGTCACCAGGAGACATCTGTAGAAATGTTCATCACTCCAGGTGAACAGCATACATTGATGCTCTGTTAAATCCTATACAACTTCTTCAAGCCTTAGGAAAGTATGCCAAAACATTGCTTTGCAGTGTCTTCTGCATTTAAAATGAGGGGATTCTATTTCTACATCTCTGAAGGCATCTATGTATCTACGGAAAGATCTGAGTCAACAACCCAGAAGGAGTTGACCCAAAACACTCAGGATGGATTTGTGAAATGCTCAAGGACTTGCTGTGCATCTTCATGAAGTCCAGGGAGGGGCTATATGCCTGAAATCTCTTGGGTGGAGGCCTGATCCATTTTGCTTAGATATGAAAAGCAAGACTGACCTGGAAAGGGTAGAGAAGTGGTGACCTAATTCATGCTTTCTTCATTTCACAATGAAATTATGTGGTGAGCAGGATTGCTTAGAGGATGAAATGAATCTAGTTTTATATTTTTAATTAACTTTATTGTTTTATACAAGGTTTCACTAAGTATCCCTGGCTAGCTAGGAACTTAGCATGTAGTCAAGACTGGTTTCAAACTTGTGGTGATCCTCCTGCCTCTACCTCTGGAGTGTTGAAACAAAAGTCATAATGGCTTGAGAACTTTTAACTTTTTGAGATAGTGTCTCATGTAGCTCAGGCTGGCCCTGCACTTGCTGTGTGTTTCACATAGCTCAGGCTGGCCCTGTTTTTGTTGTGTAGCTGGGAACAATTCTGAACTTCTGGTCTTCCTATTCCAGCTTCCCAAGTGCTGAGATGACAGTTGTGCCTCACCACATATGGCTCTCAGTCTAGAGTCTTAACTGGGAAGACTGCTCAGAAAGAACATATCTTTGGCTCTGTGCCTTTACAGGGGCTGTGGTACAAAACCCAGTATTTGCATTCTATTGCTTTTTCTGGAGACTGTTATATCAGACATTGCAAAATCCAGACATTAGAAACCGACACTCAATGCTACCTCCTTTCATTTGGAGAGCTTTCCTATCTCCTATGCTAGATTGAACACTCCCGATTTTCACTTCCTTGAGCCCCTTAGGGTGAGAAAACTTGTTTGTGGAGAAGGTCCTCCACCGTGTGTGATACCTACATCCAGAGCTCTTCTGAGAGCCTGTGGTCACAGTGATCGGAATCCACCAATGGAACCTATGACATGCTGTGGGAACCAGTCCCTCCCTGTTCCCTTCCTTGGAGCAACTGTTGAACGGACTTTGGATAGTAGATGACTTGACATTAGAGTCATCTTAAGGGATCAGTGGACACAAAACATTTGTCTAACTTAAAATCTCAGCCCAAGCTGAGAAACATAGGGAAGGAAAAACAATCAAAAGTATTATGCCCTTTGAAATCTCAAAAGGTCTGTGGCCTGAGTGTCTTTTAGTGAGGGTTTCCTTGGCTTGTTGTCTTAGCCGGGTTTTCTATTTCTGTACAAACATCATGACCAAGAAGCAAGTTGGGGAAGAAAGAACTTAATTCAGCTTACACTTCCACATTACTGTTCATCACCAAAGGAAGTCAGGACTGGAACTCAAGCAGGTCAGGAAGTAGGAGCTGATGCATAGGCCATGGAGGGATGTTACTTACTGGCTTGTTTCCTCTGGGTTACTCAGTTTGGTTTCTTATAGAACCCAGGATACCAGCCCAGGGATGGCACCACACACAATAGGCCCTCCCACCCTTAATCACTAATTGTGAAAATGCCTCTGGAGGCCAGAAAAAAGTAATGGATCCGGGAAACTGAAGTTACAGATGGTGGTGAGGCATCACATGGATGCCTAGACTTGAACCTGGGTCCTCTGCACAGTCAGGCAGTGTTTTAACCACTGAGCCATCTCTGCGGCCCCTAGATGCTCTTCTTTCTCCAGGATCCCACAGCAGAAGTCACAGAAGTGCTGGACCTACAGTGTGTGAGGTGTGTCCGCATTTGCCACATTCGTCATGATGGTCATGGTTTTGTCTTTACTCAGGAGCGTCGGGACCTGTGGCTAAGCAGTAGCATTTGTTTCCTGGCATGCATGAGCCCTGGGGTTTGATCTCCAGGACTGAAAAAATAAATATACAAGTAAATCCATAAAAGCAAAGGAAGAAAAATTTAAAGGAGCAGATTTGCCTTATCTTTATTCAAAAAAAAAAAAAAGAGAGAAAAACCCATTTTTTTCCAGTTAATTTTAGATCCAACAAGAGTTCAAGAGTGCCTCATGTCCAGAAAAAAATCACGGGGAAGGTGTGAACGGGAAGCAGGTACTGTCTGGCCAAGTGTGTGTTGGGAAGCCCAGCAACCGTATAAATGCCATTGTGTAATTCCAGGACTTGGGAGGCAGACAGGGGATTTCATCGAGCAAGCTGAGCTGGCTCACTGCATTAGTGAATTAGGGGTCTCTGGGAGGAAGCGAGAAACGCTTCTCAATATATGAAGTGGAGAGGGACAGAGGAAGAGCCCTGTCATCAACTCCTGGCCTCTACTCACAGGTACATGAGTGTGGACTCGTGTGAACACAAGCACACAGGCACTATACACACACTGTCTCATATGCACAAGACAAACATACACAGGTCAACGGGATCCCAGGTCAGCAGCCTCAGACTCAATGTGTAATCAAAGGAGACTTTAGACTCTGGATCCTCAAGGGATGAGCAACTACCCCCAGTTTTAAGTCAGCAGCTCTGCTCACACTGGGCACAGCAGCCCCATTCCTCTCCAGCTCCAGCTCGGCCCCTGGAACAAGGTGAAAGGCTTTTCAGCTTGCAAGGCCTGGGTGTTGCTGTGGGCAGTGGGGGAATGTGTAATGGCAAAGAGGAGGAAAGAAGGTTCTGGAAAACTCAAATTTTCAGGATCGAGAGTATCAGATAGTGTCCCTGCTCACAAACCCAAGGTAACATGAAAGTCCCTGAGGAGGTGCTGAGGAACGAAGGGGGGAGGGAGGGAGGGGGAAAATAATACCGTGAAGCAGAAGAGCACTCGTGGAGAAACAGTCTAACAATGAACATTTAAAATTTTCTAAGAAAATGTCACCCGATCTTTGTAAACAGAGAGAAAAACTACAGAAGGATAGAGAAAAAAAAAAGTGGGGTCATGTTCAAGAAGGAAAAAGTCTGCAGGGAAGAAAGCCACAAACAGTGCTCGTTAGCATAAATGCTGAATTAGATTTTTTTTCATCACTGTGAATGGCCTTAGGGATTTTGTATAATTTTATATAACTCTAAAAAGACAGCTTCTTCTTTTTAAAAACTTGTAAACACACACACATATATACACATATATGTACACCTACATACATATACACAGACATACACACACATGTGCGCACAGATATACATATACAGACACATACACAATACACATATGCATATGCAGAGACATATATATATTTACATACACACACATAGAAACACATACACTCAAACACAGACACATACACACAGACATACACTCATAAACACATACCTATATACAAACATGGATATATACACACATATATATACACAGATATACACACACTTATTCTTATACACACATATACACGCATACACACACATACACATATGCAGAGACATATACATACATATATACACACAGACATAGAGACACACAGACACATATACACAGACATACACTCATAAATACGCATATATATACACACATGGACATATACACACATATATATACACGAATATACACACATATTCTTGTACACAAATATACATACATACACATACACACACATACTCACATATGTATAAGAGAGGTTTTAAAACTTGTTTTTATTTTCAGTGACTTCTTTTCAATTCAGATGTAAGTCATTATCTTATGTGAAGTCATAAGTGTAATAAGGCATAAGGCAAAGATGAAATGCAGCTAATTTATAAAGCGTTAATCTAAAAATCTATCATTTGAAGTCAATTTTATAATTATAGATTTATAAAAGAAAAGCAAGAAAAAATAACATTTTCAAGTTGCCTTTCAGTGAAACGTCTTCCTGTCTCCGTTGATAGCATGTTCACAAAGAGAAGCTTTCGGAAACAGGTCTGTAATTCAAGGGTTCCCGTCTGTGTTAAGTTCATTACGCAGTCAAGATTTTTGAATTTTTTTTTAGGAACAGTCACTGCGAAGTTTGACTTATCTGTGGGAAATAAATGACAGAAAAGTCACAGACCCCTGTAGAGGGAGTTAGCCTCACCTTGCTATAGTCACAGATGCTGCCCTTGTAGAGGAGGCTAGCCTTGCTTTCCTGTAACTCTTCTCCCATCTCTCTAAGGCAGCATGAGTTTGGTTAAACTCTTAGCATGAACTGGTTCCAAGGTAGTACAGGGTGAAAGGATGAAGCTTCTCGATGCCCAGGCCCAAGGCAACTGGAGCAAAGGCCCCACAGACTACTCAGCACCTTCACTTAAGGACTGAATTCATGACATCTCACTGAAACAGGGGTTCTCAACCTTCCTATCGCTGTGACCCTTTTTTGTTTTGTTTTGTTTTGTTTTTTTCGAGACAGGGTTTCTCTGTGTAGTCCTGGCTGTCCTGGAACTCACTCTGTAGACCAGGCTGGCCTGGAACTCAGAAATCCGCCTGCCTCTGCCTCCCAAGTGCTGGGATTAGCTGTGACCCTTTAATATGGTTCCTCATGTGGTGATCCCTAGACATAAAATAAAATTCATTTGCTACTTCATAACTGTAATTTGGCAGTGTTATAGATCGTAATGTAAACAGAATACCCAATGTGTGACCTTGGTCAATCCACAGAAGGGTCTCTACCTACAGGTTGAGAACCATTGCTGTAACGGTAAGGGGATTCCTTCATTCTGTGGATGGCTGCCGGGCCTCCTGTTGCAGCTTCCCTCACTGTGGGTGGCTCGTGCTACTAAAGTGTGTGTCACATGAAATGTGTGAGCATCTTCCTATCAAATCTGAAGGTAATCCTTTGTTGTACTTAAAATATATATGGTTGAAATTCACAGATTACCACAAGCAATGATTTTAGGTTTTTTTCCCCTATGGTTAATCTTTTTAATGAGACAATGAACAAGAAAACAAGTCTTTTTTTTTTTTTAACCCCTTTCTTACTTTATAGGCTCATAGGACAGCTAAAAGACTCAAAGCATGATTCACCTGCTTATTTCTCTCACGTTAGTAATAAGCTTTAGTACGAAAAGAAATGCAGTAAAGAAATTAGATATTTTGGATTGACCAAAACCAATATCTTGCAGAGATGGGGAGGGAGAGGTGACTTGGTGTTTAGAAGCATTTGCTACTCTTTATAGAAGATCATAGCTCACACCGAGAAGTCCATAAAATCCTGTCATTCAGCTGCAGAGGACCTGATAGCCCTTTCTGGCCTTCATCTCTCACCCCCCATGGCCACTCACAATCACACACACAGGCATGCATGCACACACACGTGTACACAGGCACATGTGTACATACGCACACACATACACAATACTGCGTGCAGTTTGAGATGCTGACACATGCCAAGCGGCTGTTGAGAAAGGAAACATTTTATTTCAATATAGACTACTCATTCCTGAAATGTATCTCAGGTTTAGCAACTAGCAAACACTCTGCAGTCATGTTATTTTAATCTAGAAATCTGTGAACGAGAAGAAAGACCTTGATAACATTCAAGCTAAGCTAAATAATCACTATCAAGCCTGGTGGCATATGCTAGTAGTCCTAACACTTGGGAGGTGGAGGCAGGAGGATCAGGAGTTCAAGGTTGGCCTCCTACTCAAATGAGACCCTGACTCAAAAACAACAACAAACAAAACCATCGTCAAGCGTGGAAGCCCTTAAGACCCCTTTCCTCATTCTCAGCGATGTGAGTGTAAAGCGGAAGCGAAAGGAGCTTCTTCTAGGCCTGCGCATGCACAGAGCAAAGCGCAAGCTCGCAGCTCTTTCCCATACTCCTATGCGGCAATGCTTATCAGCCTCGGCCCAGGAGAACAGAGGAAGGAGGGCAGACATCCAGAGCTGACTCTTAACGGACAACAGCTCATTAAGCATATTGAAAACCTCAGTGTTTGGGGGTACAGGGACAGGATGTTCCTCTCCCCACTGCTATCCCGAGATTGTCTGCTTGAGTTTTAGGGACCTAATCTGAAGCCAAAACAGGGATTTGTGGCTTGAACACTGCAAATAATTTCAGGCCCAGCCAGCTAATGAAATAGAACTGGAGATTTTATTAAACATATTTCAGGGCGGGCTTAAGCGTGAGGGTTAGTGTAAAGTAAGTCAGAAGAAAGGAAGTAAGACAGTAAGTAAGAAAGTAAAACAGACAAAGTTCTCAAAGAGCATCCTGGGCTGGGGTGGTGCCTCAGCCAGGATAGTATGTGCTTTACAAGTATGAGGGAGGAGCAGAGTTCAGCTCCCCAGAATCTCTGTGAAGTGCCAGGAGGCTGTGGTGATGTGTCTGTAATGGCAGGGTTCCAAAGGCAGAGACGAGAGAGCATGCTGGCTAGCTAGAGAACCGAAGCAGCTAACTGCAGGTCCGAGAGACTGACTCCGTCTCTATGAATACAATGAGAGCCATAGAGCAAGGGTCTGGATGCTGACCTAGGGCTCCATGTGTATGTACACACTCTGCATATGTGCTCATTCCTGTGAACACGCGCGCACGTGCACACACGCACATGCACACAGATAAAACAAGACTCCAGGCTTGTATTTATTAGTCAGATGTAGGATTTTTGGAGAGTTTCAATCTTCCCAGTTTATCACTGGGCAGTTTTTGAGGGGCACTTGCAGGGTTAACTGTAGCTAATCTAATCTAACAGTCAATCTAAATCACACGGATAAAGGAACGGTACAAAGTTGTGTTTGAGATTCTCAGGCAGCATCTGAGGGAAAGAATGAGGCTCTTCTCAAGGTCTCATACATTCCGGGCTTGATTCTCATTGCTACTTTAACATAAAACGTCTGGAATATTTACAGCAAATGGTGTTAATTGAGATGGAATTCCTGATTCTTGCCTGGAGAGGCTTCAGTCAGACTAGGAGGAGGGGAAGCTCTGTTTCCTTCTCATGAGCCCATAATTTCTATGTCTCTCTAATATTGACTCAAAATGTAGCGGAAGATAGAAAAACAAGTCTTGACTGTCTACAGCGGCTGGGCTGTAGCACTTCGTGGCACCACAGTCTGACTTAGCTCACGCTGACAGAATGCCACACGATCCAGGGTACGTTATATATTTAAACATGGAAAATGGAGGTAGGGAAGTGGCTCTGTTGGTAGGGTGGTTCTCTGACACACAGGAAACCTTGATCTCCAGCACCGTTTGTAACCAGATAGGATGTTACAAACCTGCAATCTCAATGCTCAGGAGATGTAGGTAAGAGAAGCAGTTCATGGTTACCATTGGCTACTTGGGAAGTTCGACACCAACCTGCACTACATGGAGGCTCTGTCTTAAAACAAATAGACAAAAACTAGAAAATATAATGTTCTCAGTTTAGTAGAAAGGCAACAGTTACTGGGACATTTGGGAGAATCCACCAGAATCACGATATGTTACTGGGGTTGGGGGTGGAGGTTGAGTTCTCTATTGAAGTTCTTAGTTTTGTTAGTTAAAGAATTTAAAAGTGGTCTCAAAAGGAATCTGAAGGACAATTTTCTTAGGGTTTAAAGGGCAAAACCCAGACAGGCAAGCTGTAAGTCTCAGCAGCTGCCCAGAGGTGGGAAAGGGAGAAAAGAGATAAAGTCACGGTGACTGTGTTGAGCTAGCATGGAGGTCAGCCAGACGGTGTTCAAGCAGCCATATGGTAGGGGAGCAAGCTTCAGAGATGGAAGGAAGCCTAAAGAATCAGGGAAAGCGTGCTTAGGGAAGAGACAGAAGAAAAGTTATAATTTTTTGAGTAAACCAGAGAAGTGGGCAGACTTACAAAGTTACATGACTACTGCTCTGTAATCAACCATGCTAGGGCTGGGATACCAGGAGGGAAGAGTACACCACCTTATCAAAGGGATAGTTATTTGTTCTATCTCTTCAGTGTGGCTTCAGGTGAACCCACCTTCCTGGAGGGTGGTCCATTGCCCTGGTCGTTGACCAGATGCCCACTTGCATTAACTCTCATGTTTCAGGTAAGTTGCAATGTTATGTCTTTGCTCAGGCTGGACCTTTTGTTCTCTCGACCGGAAGGAAAGAGATTTTGCCTAAGGAGTCTCTGCAGCAATTGTGACATAACCAGCTTAGACTGAGGCTTTAGTTAGTGGCTAGACTGGTCAGAGCAGAGGAGTCAAGGATCCAGAACTTGGGCAGAGCCACCAAACTGGCACAGATGGGGAGGGCAGGCAACAGTCATAGAACAACAAGCAGGAAAGCCATGGGGAATGGGGAAGGTGGGACTTATGGCTGTCAGTGTGACCTGTAGTTGGGTCTGATCCCCAAAGCGGGGGCTTGGCCACAAGCAACATCAAAAATATCTCCTTAAATAGGACCGTGTTTGATCATTGTCCAAGCAAATTAGATGATTAACCCAGGGGAACAGAGCTTATTAAACATTCTCATAACAGAAATACCTTACGATTTGGTACTTGGGATGGAGCTGAATTGACGGATGAAAAAAACCAAATGACTGAAAATTAGAAGAGTGGAACAGAGACAGGTGAGTCATCGTGACAGAGTTTGTGAACCGCTCCAGAGAACCGAGCAGGGTCGGAAGTACACAGGAGCAAAATGAGTTTGTCCTGGTCTGTCACATGTTAACTCAGAGATACAGAGAATTTCCTTTAGATATGGTTAATTTTTATTTATTTACTTTGTCTTTTAAGCCTTGGGGTAAGTAACTTTGTTGAGTGTGCACTTCTACAGCTCTACAACATGAGTGGAACGGGGCTTATAACCAAACAAGACCATTTGTGAAAATTCATACCAAGGCATAGGTGCAAGGCATAGGTGCATAGGCAGCTGTCATCGACTACTATACACTCAAGGACTTAGATGAAAGGCATTTATTTTTATCACAAGTCTGGAGGATTGATGTTCAGATGTCTGAAGCGATTGCTTCTGTCTGAGGACTGTGAGAACTGATCTGTTCCAGGCCTCCTCTCCAGATTCCGCTGGGGTTCTGGCAATCTTTGATCTTCTTGGTTTGTAGGTGTTTCCATGCTACCTCCACGACTACATGTACAGGACAATGGTCTTCTCACCATGGGTAAGCATGTCCCCTGACCATTCTAATCATAACCTAGAATGACCTTAGCTGGAATACAGATACTTTTAATCTTTCTATTTGAAAATAAGCTCATGTGTGAAGAGACTGGAGATTAGAGATTTTTCAAAAGCATATTTATGTGTTATATATTATAATATTTTAAATACAAATGTCTGCTGACTAAAGAGGCCATTGAGGAAGATTCCCCATCTTGCAATCATACACATGTGTATATACATATATGTGTTATATATTATATGTATTATAAATACAAATGTCTGCTGACTAAAGAGGCCATTGAGAAAGATTCTCCGTCTTGCAATCATACACATGTGTATATATGTATACATATATGTGTTATATATATTATATGTGTTATAAATACGGATGTCTGCTGACTAAAGAGCTCTTGGACCTTGGCCAACATCAGCACACACCTGGGGTAGTTTTCTTCCACATACCTTCCCAGGTCTCTTATAGGAGAATCGGTATATCTTTATTTCCCCATGGACCTTGGAGGACATACATTACACTTTCAGTGTGTGCATTTCCTGTCAGAGTACCTGTCACAAGTAGGGTACTTCTGCCTTGAGCTATCGACTATAAAAGCCTTCTGATTTTTCTCTCATTTTCTGACACTTTTGGTTTTCTCATTCTAGGTCATTCTGAAAAAAAAAAAAAAGTATCCATCCTGCCTTTATTTTTGAGACAAGGCCTCATGTATCTTAGGCTAGCCTCTTAGGATATAGAGCTGAGTGAGACCTTGAACTCCTGATCATCACAACTCCACCTTCTGAGTGCTTGGATAACACGTATGTACCACCATCATGCCTGGCTCTAGTATAGTGGTTCTCAACCTGTAGGTCATGACTTCCTTGTTGTCCAGTATCGGATACCCTGTATATATATTTATGTTTCAGTTCATAACAGTAGCACAATTACAGTTATGAAGTAGCAACAAAATCACTTTGTGGTTGGGGGGGTCACCACACCATGTAGAACTACATTAAAGGTTCAAAGTATTAGGAAAGTTGAGAACCACTGGCCTAGTAGATCTAGGAGGCTGATGCCCTTCTGGGTAAATCTTGAAGAAAAGACCCTAAAGGGTCATAGGGTTAATACATGGGCAAGGGGAAGGGGTGGCCTGAGACTGGTGAGCCTAGAATACTCTGGAACACTATGCCTGGTGATAAGCATCTATTTCTTAAAGATGTTGTGCACATGTGTGTAGGTGTATGCATTTATGTGTTGTATATTATATGTATTATAAATACACATGTCTGCTGACCAAAGAGGCCGTTGAGGAAGGTTCTCTGTCTGGCAATCATGCACATGTGGATATGTATACATTTATGTGTTTTATATTATTTGTGTCATAAATATGGATGCATGCCGACCAAAGAGGCCGCTGAGGAAGATTCCCGTCTTGCAGGCTGCTCCTCTTTTACCGTCACTTATGAATTTTCTCAGAGTGATTGGCGTGCCAGCCGCGATGATGTGATGATTGAGAGGATCCAGAATAAATGATGTGAGGAGAGGCTCTTCTCCACGTTTACAAATACCAGAGGAACGTGTCCCATGCTCTGGCAGTCGCAGAAGAGACAGGTGGCTGCTTTATGGCTATATCCAAATAAATCCAAATAAATCACACCTGTGAGTTCCACCTGACAGCAGCACAACTTAAAAACAATTGGATGGAAGGACTTGCCATTATGTGTGAATTAAAAATCCATCTCTCAGTCACTTTACTGGCACTATGAGGTTGGCAATAGACTGGCGTAGTGTGAATGAACCCCAGGGATGATTTGGTGTCATCAAAACCCACTCAGTACAACTCTCATTGCATCAGCTCTGAGCAGACTCACACAGAGCCTGCAGGCTCGGACACTGGAAGACAATTGCAAGGCCTAGTGGCGTAAGACAATAAGTAGTTATTTACTGCTCATATGCTTATCGGTCAGCTGGAGCTCAACTGCTTCAGTTCCTGGGCAGGAAGTGCATATGGGTCTCCTGTATGAAGACTGCCTCGGGTCACAGGGTTTTCCTAGCAACACACAGATGACAGATCCAGTTGCCAGGACACAGGTCTCGATTTTGCATGTGTTACTTACGCTGACATCTTGTGGGTCAAATAAGTCACATTGTCACATCCAATGCTCAGATGATATGGAAGTACATGCCTCACCCCCATGGAAAGAGGAAGAGTTGAAACAAGAGATCTGATCTGATCAGTCCTTGGATATAAGTGTCAAGGTCACTAAGCCTGTAACCGTGGTTCTCTAAGATCTGTTCTCACTAGCTCTCTCTCTCTCACACAGTACTCTTTTCCACCTTCCTAAAAAATACAAAAAACCCCTCCTTTTATTTATTTATTGACAGTCACACACAAACGCACACACACACACATACACAAAATGTGTCTTGTTCATATATACCTCCAAATCTCCCTCCCACCTTCCTAGACAACCCCCAATACATCCAACATATTCCCCCTCTGGCCTATGGTCTTTTTTTTCCCCACTAGGCCCAACTACTGATGCCTTGTTGTCTCGATCTTGGGCAGGTGACCATAGCTGCAGTGAGTTAATGAGTATAATGACTAGGTCACCTCCAGAGGGACATTTCACACACAGGACTCCCCCCTGCTCTTCCGACTCTCACATTCTTTCCATTCCCTGTTCGTCAGTGCCGCCTGCGTCTCGCATCACGTTGTGTGGTGGTGGGGTGACATGGTAGAAGGACTGTTCTTATTGATACAGACATCCCCATTAGGGCTGAACACTCAGTAGTCGTTTACCTCAGCATTTTGACAGATTATGGATCTCCACATGAATGGTTGACTGTCACAGAGAGAAGCGTCTCTGGCCAAGGTAGAGGGTATCACCAATGTCGACGGTGCATAAATATAAATATTCAAAAGGCAGCTTGGCAACATGTCCATTTAGCAAAATTAGAGTAAGCTGCCGCATAGGGCTCATGTCCTGTCTAGCCATGGGCTTTTTTGTTTGTTTGTTTTGTTTTTTTTCAAGACAGGGTTTCTCTGTGTAGCCCTGGCTGTCCTGGAACTCACTCTGTAGACCAGGCTGGCCTCGAACTCAGAAATCCGCCTGCCTCTACCTCCCAAGTGCTGGGATTAAAGGCGTGCGCCACCACCGCCCAGCTAGCCATGGGCTTTTGACTAGGTCTTTAGTACCACACGTGAATTTGCTCCTGCGGAGCAGGGCTGGAATCCAATTCCAACATAGCTGGTTACCCCTGGAACCCTTTTGCCACTATTACATTGTGGGCCTTTGTTGCTCAACAGGTCAGGATTTAGTATTTGGGGTTTGCTGCTGGATGATACCATTGATAACTTTTCTCCCCCAAAGAAAGCCAATCAACAGGGAAGACATTTCTGCTTGGTTCCGGCTTGGTTTCTCTGTGTCCAACAATCAAAGTAAGTTGTGTCTTCAGCAGTAGGGGCTTACCATCTAGTTCTGTGGGCACCCAAGAACAATGGCGATAGCCTACATTGTTTGGGGGTCTGGCACTGAAATTTTCATTTTATAACTGTTGGAGAAATATTATTTAGCCATGAGGGTATCTTCATTAAAATTTCTTATTTTTTTATTTTTTAGTTCGCCTACAAAATAGTGGGTTTCTGTACATCCTTAGTTTTGGTTACTCTATTACAATCCTCTCCTCTCTCCTGTCCCCCATCTCGATCCCCAGTTCAGCTTATAACTGCCTGCCTGCCCCATAGCATATGTGTTCTGCTATCTCCTCTTCACCCTTCAGTGCCTCCTTTCCTCCCCTTCTCATGGGCTCTTTTCTAGTTTTCTGACCTTTACAGATGTGCCAAATTAAACACAAAACTCCAAAAATCCAAAGCTACAATCATATATGAAAGAGAACACTGAACGTTTGCCTTTCTAGACCTTGGTTGCTTCACTTTGTGTATGTGGTGGTTTGAATTGATTTAGTCCCCATAGACTTCTGTGTGTCAATGCTTGGCCCATAGGAAGTGGCCTTTTAGGAGATCTGGCCTTGTTGGAGTAGGTACGGTTTTGTTGGAATGGGTGTGGTCTTGGAGTAGGTGTGGCCTTGTTGGAGTAGGTGTGGCCTTGAAGGAGTTGTGGCATTGTTGGAGGAAGTGTGTCACTGCCAAGGCAGGCTTTGAGGTCTCATACATGCTTAAGTTAGGTCTAGTGAGACAGTGTTCTTCTGCTGCCTATGGGCCAGATGTAGAACTCTGAGCTCCTCCAGCAACATGTCTGCCTGCAGGCTGCCATGCTTCCTGTCATAATGATAATGGACTAAACCTCTGAAACTATAAGCCAACCCAAGTGGAATGTCTTCCTTTATAAGGGTTGCTGTGGTCATAGTGTTTATTCACAGCAATAAAACCCTAACTGAGACAATATAACATTTTCTAGTTCCTTTAATTTTCTTGCAAATTTCATAATTTTATCCTCTTTAGAGTTGAGGAAAATTCCCTTGTGTATACACACTACATTTTCATTATCTATTCGTCAGATGATGGACATCAAGCTGATTTCATCTCTTCGATATTGTAATTTCATTGTGATCATATAGAATACAAGAAATTATTTCAGTCTTCCTTACTTGCTAAGACTTGGTTTTGTCCTAATATATGATCTATCTTGGAGAAAGTTTCATAGGCTGCTGGAAGAAACGAGAGTTCTTCAGCATTTGGATGGAACACTCTGTGAAAATCTGTTCACTTCTTTTGATCTACAATGTCATTTATTCAGAGATTTCACTTCTTATACTTTGTCAGAATGACCTGACAACTGCTGAGAATGGGGCATGAAAGCTACTCATTACTATTGTCCTGAGGTTTAACACGTGACTCACCTCTAATTTCACTTTGTAAATTAAATTAAATTTTATGTGTATGGGTGTTTCACCAGCATGAATGTCTGTCCATCATGTCTCATGCCAGAGCATATCAGAAGAGGGCATTAGATCTCCTAGGACTGAAGTTATAGTTTTAAGCTTCCTCTTTTTGAGACAGGGTCTTACTCTGTAGACCAGGCTGGTCTGAAATGCAGGGACCTGCCTGCCTCTGCCTCCCGGTTCTTGGGATAAGAGGTGTGTTCTACCACTCTGCTTATACATGTTCCAAGACTTGTCTTCTATTGTGCTTCTACTGTCCATCTGGGTTATCACTCCCCAAAGAGGGAAAGAAAACAGATCTGGAGATTGAGGCAGGAGGATTGCCAGGTCAAGGCTTGCCTGGGCTGCAGATTGAGTTCAGGGCAAGGCTGGACAACTGAGAAAGACCTATCTCAAAATTAAAAAAAAAAAAACAATAAGTAATTTGGTGGTGGTGTACTTGGTACACATCTAAAAATATGCACATGCATCTCCGTAACTGGAGTGCTGGGAATAAGACAACCAAGATGCGAATGGCACCTGCCCTATTGGTAACACAAATGCGGGACTGTGTGGGCCTGTGTTAATCGCAGGAGTCTGGCTTTCAGGTGTTTGGTCTGCAGCCTGCACAACTCACACGGATAAAGGCTAATCTCCATCCATCTCATCTGTCCTCATTGATCTTCTGTGAATAACTAATATTCAGGTCGTTTCAGAAGTGTTTCCAACGTACCACACTCACTGTATGTTTCCTAGGCTCAGCAGTCTTTCCCTCACGTTCTCTTCACTCAGGCTTCAGGTTTATGAAGTGGATTATAATTATATTATATTATGGAATTGCTCATGATTTCCTCAACTTCAAGTCAGTTGACCATATGTTACAGGTAGCCAATACAATGGCTGTCAAATGGTAGCAATTACCAAGAGAAAAAAAGATAGTGGGGCCAAAACTAAATACACACACACACACACACACACACACACAGAGGGGGGGGGGAAGTGAGAGAGGAGAGATACATACATACATACATACATAATACATGCATACATACATCCTTGAAGTAAAGTGATCTCCCAGTTGTTCATTCATCAGAATTTCATCTATCAGTCACCATCATGGAAAAGTCTTGAAATAGCCTTTCTGTCATGCACAAGGGATAAAGCATTGAGGTCAGAGAGCAAAAGTTCTAGGTGATGAAATGAGCAAATATGTAATTCTGTTTGCATTCTCCATCCCCACAATGAGGAGAAATCAATAGGTTTACAGAATATGGTAATTGTTCTGCTAAGTAAAGTTTTCCTGAAAAGAAGTCTTTCTACCACAGGAGAGCTGATGATTCCCAATAAGTGACTTATTCTTCAGGGAGTTTTCTATGCTTAATTAAGGCTGTGCTGGGCCAGCTCCGCAGTGGGAAAGCATGAGAAGGTCACTGCCAAATTCATCTCACCTCAAAAAGGCAGAATTAAATTTAAGCGCTTGAAATTCAAAGCTTGGTTCATTCAGAGCTTCTTTTCTGTATGACAGGCTGATTTGTTAGGGGAAAGGGGGTTGGACAGCCTGGGGGTTGATAACATTTTAAAAAATGGTTCAAAGAGAATGAGCTTTGAAGCATGCGGTTCTTGAGTAAAACCTCACATAATTAGGTGGGCCTGTGAGGAGATGTATTGCTTTATTAACTTTCAGCTGGCCCACTCATTCACACTCTTCTCCATAGAAGGAGGAACCGGGTTATAATATGGCCACTCTCCATTTAAAATGCCACTTATTCAACATTAGCTTTGCCTCCTGTCTGGGTTCATGTCTTCATAGAAAAGCCCTCTTACACATCCAGCTCATTTTCCCATGAGTTCTTCAGAGACTGTTTCTTCGTGGTAGGCTTGAGTGCTTTACACTATAATTCAAGTGTGTCAAACTATGTCTATTCAAATTGTTTTCCCCAGGAGGTTTCTCTAGTCTGAAAAATATCTTCATTAGGAAACCCTCTAGTGTTTAGCTTATTTTAAAATGCTGTTCTATCTGGCATCAAAAAATAGGCTGTTTCCTCAGCTATTAGGTCTGACCATCGTCTTAATTAGGGTTTCATTGCTGTAAAGAGACACCATGACCAAGGCAACTCTTATAAGGGACAATAGTTAATTATGGTTGGCTGACAGTTTCAGAAGTTCAGTCCATTATCATCATGGCAGGAAGCATGGCAGTGTCCAGGCAGACATGTGCTGTAGAAGGAGTTGAGAGTTCTGCATCTTAATCTGACTACAGCCAGGAGAGACTGGCATCTGCAGGCAGCTAGGAGGAAGCTCTCTTCTGCTCTCCTCTGGGTGGATCCTGAGCATAGGAGACATCCAAAACCCACCCCCACAGTGACACACTTCCTCCAACAAGGCCACACCTTCTAACAGTGCCACTCCCTACGGGACAAGCATTTTCAAAGCATCACAACCATAGAAGTTCATCCCAGAAACTAGCATGCACTACAATAAGAAAGGAAGTCATCTTTTCATAGAAAACCCATGACTTGTAGTTCAGTTGTAAAAAACACATTCATGTTGCTGTTGGTAATGCTGCAGAGATGGCTTAGTGATTAAGAGGCTTAGACGCCCTTCCAAAGGACTCAGGTTTGCTTCCCAGCACCCACACGGAAGCTCAAAACCATTTTGTAACTCCAGTTTTAGGGGATTCACTGCCATCATCTGGCCTCCATTGGTACCAGGCATGTATACAGTATACAGACATACAAGCAAGCAAAACACCCACGCAGATAAAAATAAGTTAATAAAGAAGTTCCATTGGCTTGACATCTTTTGCTGCAGACTGGTCTTTCTTTTGTTCTATTAGTTTTAAAGTTTGGGTCAAATAAAAGCAGAGGGTGAAGGGGAATAGGCATTTTTAAGTATAGAATATACCTTTTTTTTCAATATAATATAATATAATATAATATTATATATATATATATATATATATATATATATATATATATAAAGCTATTTATGTTTAGACGATAAACATCCATCTAGTATGATTAAAGCTGAAGAAACCAATTAAGCCTCAAGTGTGCAGGTGTGATCTTTAGCATTCCTTCTGTCTGAGGTCAATGAACCTCACTGAGAAGTCAGGACATGGGATTTGAACCTTTATGAGTTTCAGCCATGGGGCTGGTTCTGTGAGTAAAAGCTCTTTCCCTTCAAGTCTAATGACGTGAGTTCGATCCCTGGACGTGGTGGAAGGAGAGGACCAATTCTATACACGTGAGCTTCCCCCCTTCCCCACAACACAATAAATGCATATTACAGGAAAATAAAATCAAAGCATTTCCCTTTATTTCCTCTTGAATCTTTGCTTAGCCTACCTGAAGTCCTGGGTTCAATCCCCAGTGAGGCCTGAAACTGGGCTTCGCAGAACATCACTATGATCCTAGCAGTTTCTGAAGGGAGAAGCTGGGAAATCAGGAGTTCAAGATCATCCTCCATTATATCATGAGTCGGAGGCCATCCTAGAATACAGAAGACCTTGGTCTTAAAAAAACAATTAAAAAAAAATCCCCCAAACTTAACAAAACCAGAATTATTTCCCTAGAGTTCCAGCTTTAAGTGCTTGTTCTTTCATTTTATTTTCTAATTTCCATGCGTGTCTGCCTGTTTTGCATATGTGAAAACACGTGTGTGTAGGCATGTAGAGCCATGAAGCTGATGTTGGAAGTCACCCTTTTTATTTATTGAATCAGTGTCTTTCAGTCAAATCTAGAGGACCTCCATATCTTCAAGATGCCTTCCTGATTCACTGACAAAAGCAAACCAATAAACCAACCAACCAACCAACCAACCAACCAACCAACCAACCAATGGAAAAAGCCCCAAAACAAATAAACAAAGAAAACCCCCTAAAGTTCATATCTATATTCTTGCAACTTCCTTGGTATCTTCCTTTTCATGGGAGCAGATGGATGTTTATTTCGTGATTGCTATTCTATAGCTGTCTCTATATGTGTGTGAATGCCTAGTCTCAGTAGCCAGTGTGTCTACCTTCTGAGAGTGGAATTACAAGAACCCCCTCCCCACTGCCCACCCAGCATTTAAATGGGTTCTGAATATCCAAACCCCAAGTCTTTACCCCTGCAGAGCAAGCACTTTAACCATTGAGCCACCTCTCTAGCCCCCATATTTTAATTTTAATAACTTAATTGGCACAAAGTTTGCCAAAGCCAGTTGGTCCAATGCCTTTTGAGGATGGTGAGAGGCTCAGTAGTCTGATGATAGCTTACTGGGCCTCAGGACTTCTTTCAGCTGTGGCTACGACAGGGCAGACTCTCAACTGATGGGTCTCACTGTGTGTAATGTTCACTCAGCAGGTGTCCTTGCAAACCAGAACTTTCCTATGGAGTCCCCAGGAGACACACAAATGGAGCAGCTGATGTATTTTCTCTACTTAGGAAGTGTTAATTAAAACTACATGTGGTTTGAAATGTTTGCTGTTCTTCCTCTTCTGAAATCCTTACAATTCGCTTTGTGCAAAAGTCTGAAGTCAGAGACGATAGCTTTAGCGAAGAATGCAGAGTCACCTGTGCAAAAGGAAAGGGCTGAATTTAGCAGGCTGTTTGCTAGAAGAAGCGTGCCTCTGGACACCACCAACTGGTTTACGTCATATTTTAAGCTTTGAAATTAAAATAGATACAAGATGTGCAAAGCAAAACTGTGTTGCCTAAATAAAGACTGATGCAGCTACACCCCTGGATCCCAATCCTGCCTGTATCCCAAAGGCTCTGCTCGACCCTCCATCTCCCCTCAGGAGTAACTGCAGTCATCTCTTTGTTTGCCTTAGAGTTTTAACACTAGGCACACATTGGCAAACTCTGCAGTTAAATATTTTCCTGCTTTGAATTTTATAGTGAACGAGATCATGCAGTGTGAATGCTTTCGTGATTGGCTTCTACGCTCGACGTATTTGCCAAATTTATCTAGATTTCTAATGAACTTGTGTTTTTTTTTTCCTTCTACACTGGTTAAAATCGAGCCTATAGTTCATTTGCTTAATTTATTATGAATGGGTACCTGGGTGTTTCAGTCTAAGTGTTTCAGTCTAAGGGTAGAACAAATCACCAAAGAATACAAGAGCTCTCTCCTCAGGGTTGGAAGAGTGGCTCGTCTGAGTACCGGCTCAGCATGTGGTAAGGCCCTGTGTTCAGTCTCCAGCACTATATAAAAACAGATATACCAACAACCCAAATCAAAACCAAGGCAAAAACCAAATGTAAGTGTCTCTTGGTGTACCTGTGTACATAGTGATGGACATCTATATCTGAGTGGTTAGTCATCTCTGTAGGCTAGGCAACAACCAACGTTGCCAAGCAACGGTACTACTACTACTTCTACTACTGGTATTATTATTACTATTGGTATCATCATCATCATTATTATTGTCATTAGTCTCACTCTGTAGCTCAGGCTGACTGGAACTAACAGCATTTCTCCTACCTCAGCCTCCTCTGTGCTGCTTATTCAGGTATAGCACACCACGTGGGCACAGCTTCTTCTTCTTTTTTTTTTTTTTTTTGGCTTTTCAAGACAGGGTTTCTCTGTGTAGCCCTGGCTGTCCTGGAACTCACTCTGTAGACCAGGCTAGCCTCGAACTCTCGAACTCAGAAATCCGCCTGCCTCTGCCTCCCAAGTGCTGGGATTAAAGGCGTGCGCCACCACCGCCCGGTTCGTGGGCACAGCTTCATGTATACTAATTTTATGTGAAAGTGAGAGTTCCTGCTGCTCTTACCTCATTGACACGTATTATCAGTCTTATTTATTTATTTTTTGTTACTGTTGTAGTACCTGGTGCTTTTAAAACTTTAAATTTTAAAGATTTATTTATATTCCTTTAAAAATTGATGTGTATGTATGTGGGAGAAAGGAGAGAGGGGAGAGAGGAGGGAAGGGGGAAGAGAGAGAGAGAGAGAGAGAGAGAGAGAGAGAGAGAGAGAGAGAGAGAGAGAGAGAGAGAGAGAGAGGATATATCAAGTGTGTGATGTGCCTAAGAGGGTGGTGCAGTCTCTCCTGGAGCTAGAGTTGTGGATGACTGTGAGACACTCAACATGGATGCTGGGAACTGAACCCAGATCCTCTGCAAGAGCTTAGGTTATTGGATCATTTTTTAATAATTAGCTTTTTTATTTGTTATATGGAAACAGTACATCCTAGGTTCACATCACTTACAACAGCCCTTATCAGTGTTTTAGATTGCTGTATTCTCTCGTTAGCTCACACTCGCCCACTGGTGTTTTGGAGATCAGGTTTTGCAAAGTTGCTGTGCAGGTCTCTCGTCTATTTACCCGGTTGGCTTCAAGTTTTTATCGTGCGGACACTCTTGTTGGACTTGAAGCATTATGCGCATGCGTTAAAGTGCCGTCTCCTCCCTCTCTGAATCGCCTTTTACTTTCCTGAGGACGTCTCAGTACACTTAATGTTGACAAACTGCCAGGCTATTGTTTTAGGATTCTGCTTATGAACTCTTTTCCACATTCAGTCATGAAAATATTTGCTCACTTATCTTCTAGAAGCCTCAAAGCTTTGTGTTTCAGAAACTTTCCATTCCTCTCCTGCGGAGTCCATCTGGACTTGGTTTCTGAAACTGGGCTGCGATTAGGCTTGGGTTCCTCTTTTAAATACCTTGTGGATGATAGTTGATACTGCCTACAGCATTTACTGTAAAGTTTTGCTCCCCCTAATGTGCCGCTTTGGTCATAATTAAAGCATACACGCGCACGTCTATTCCTGGAGTTTTGGCTTTTAATCTTTTTTTTATGCCTTCCATCAAAGTATAGTATCTTAATCACTGTCACATAAGGGTCTTTCAGTGTGGAGCATCGGTCCTCATGATGCCTTTGAAGAGCAGCCTTCTCACACGCATGGATGTGTATCCCAGCATCTGGGAGCCTGAGGCAAGGGGAACATGAGTTAGATGCCAGCTACTTACTGAAAACTTGTCTGTAAATAAATGAATAGACACCCAAATAACTAAATAATCAAATAGTATCCTCACTGGATTTGGGCCATTTTCTCTATTTGCAATCAGGCTAACCTGTTTTAAGATATTTTCATTTTATGATTAGCTTTGTGTCAGAAGTGTACACAGTTGAATACACTGTTGTTATATGTGTACCTCATATATGTGTTAAGTGAATTCACTACAGGTTGGGATTTGAGCTGGGATTACATTGAATGTGTATAACAGTTTGACGAAATTTCATTTTGACATTACAGAGTCTTTAAACTCACAAACACGGGAACTTGGGGTGTCTCCTTTCTTCCCTTTTTTGAGGCAGGGTCTCCCTACTTAGCCCTAGCTGTTCTGGAACTCATTATGTAGACCAGTCTTGTCTTGAACTCAGAGCTCCCCCTGCCTCTGTCTCCTGAAACTCAGCCTCCTTTCTAGTCTTCTTCATGTCTCTCCATTATAATTTATTTTTCCTTATAGAGGTCCTGCCTATTTTTGTTTTATTTAGTTTATAATGATAGTTTTGTGTTTTGGATGGTACTGTCTACATTTTTAATTTTTCTGTTTTTCGTTGTTTAAAGAGACACACGGAGGAACATGTGGGAGTTAGAGAGGAGCTCAGGAGAACGGTTCATCCTCTGGAGGAGGAAGAGAAAAGCATCTGTGAGCTGGTGAGGTTTCTCAGTGGGTAGAGGCTCTTGGTCCTACTCTGTCAACCTGAATTCAACCCTGGAACCCACATGGCGGAAAGAGAGAACAGCTTCCCGCAAATTGTTTATAAAGTCTACATGTGCATGCACACACATACATACAATAAATAAATGAGTGTTAAGGAATATAAAATGGCTGGGCAGGGGTGGCACACGCCTTTAATCCCAGCACTTGGGAGGCAGAGGCAGGCAGATTTCTGAGTTCGAGACTAGCCTGGTCTACAGAGTGAGTTCCAGGACAGCCAGGGCTACGCAGAGAAACCCTGTCTCGAAAAACCAAA
>NW_021604792.1:1393589-1414121 GCF_004785775.1 Grammomys surdaster
AAAAAAAAAAAAAAAAAAAAAAAAAAGAATATGAGTATAAAAACATTCATTTGTGTTTTCATGTAGTAGCCCCTTTGTGCTGGTTTGACTAGGCTTGGCCCCCATAGACTCATGTGTTTGAACACTTGGCCCATAGGGAGTGACACTATCAGGAGATGTGGCTTTATTGGAGGAAATGAGTCACTGTTGGGCTGGGCTTTGAAGTCTTCTATGCTCAAGCTATGCCCTGTGTAGCACACGGTCTCCTTCTGTTCTCTCTGGATTGAGATGTAAAACTCTCAGCTCTGTTTCCAACACCATAGTGGCCTGCATGCTGCCTTGCTTCCCACCATGATGATAACAGACTGAACCTCTGAAACTGTAAGTCAACCCCAGTTAAATGTTTTCCTTTATAGGAGTTGTCATGGTCATGGTGTCTCTTCACAACAATGAAACCCTAATTAAGGCAGCTGCTGAACTTTTTTGTTAAAGCTAACAGCATGTCACACTTATACAATTTCTGTGAACACACACATACATCACTTGAGTTTTACTTTTTCTCCTGTTTCTGCAGTTAGGCCCCTCCCCCATCCCCATTTTTCTTTTGCTCCTCTCTCTCTCTCTCTCTCTCTCTCTCTCTCCCTCCTTCCCTCCCTCCCTCCCTCCCTCCCTCCCTCTCTTTTCCTCCTCTCTCCTCTCTCCCTTTCTCCCTTTCTCCCTTTCTCCTTTTCTGCCTTAGCACGTCCCCTACTGATCTGTCTGAGACCTTCAATCCTATGTCTGTAATGTAGCACTCATTACAGACAGACTTGTTGCAGATCTTCTTAGGGAAGTGTCCAACCATTTGTTACTGTACATTTCATGTTGATTCCCTGTCGAAATCAACAGCTCTGCCTGCATTCCCTCAGGGGAGCCTTTGTGGAGAGCATGGTAGCAACATCTCTTTTGATCTTCTCGTGGTGTCTCCTTTAAGCTGTTGTTAATATATCAAATTGTTTGATTCATTTTTTGTTTTTATCGTAACCAGTTTTGCCCTCCTGCAATGAAGTCGGGTGTTTTATATTTTGCTACATTTGATTTGTTAGGACATTTGTTTATGATTTTCCAGCCTGTGCTCTGAGAGAGGCTGGCTTAGACTTCATCCTTCCCATAATGCTTCTGTCATGTTTTCTTATCAAGGTTATGAAGTTCACTCAGAAACGATGAGAAATAGTCCCTGGTCTGCTGATCCTTAGAAGAGCCAGTTTAAACCTTTTGGTTGGGTCACCAGCAGAGCCACTGGGGCCTCCATTTTCTCTGCGGGAAGGAATTAAATTGAGAGTGAATTTTCTTTAATAGATCATTTAGATTACCTGCTCTTGTAGTAGCTTTGATGACTTATGTTTTCATCTGTGCCACTTAAAATTCAAGATGTATTGGCATAATTCTTTTCAGTATCCTCTTATGATCACGAGAATGGCCTTGTGATCTAAACGGGAGTTGTAATGTGCTAGTTCTTGAGGCTAATCTTGCCCACAGCCTGTTCTTGTTGGGGCCAATAAACTAAGAGTGGGTTTTAGACTTTGAAAGAGTTGTTAAAAACAAGACAACAGAAGCATGGAGATATGTAACAGACAGAGGCCACAGCTTCTCCTCTTGACTTTAATATTTCTTTAGTTGAAGTCTCTTTGTAATTTAATTTCCTGTTCTTTTTCTAATTTCTTAAGAGACCAATTCTTGTAAATACACTGGGAGTCCTGGAAAAGGTCAGGCTTGCTATCTTGTTATTTGAAGTTTCTCTGTTCTTATTGACTTCTGTCTCTTTATTCCAACTGTTAAAATCCTCTTCTGTGGGACTTGTGACCTGCATCAGTGGGCAGAGGCTGTTGTCACCAAGCCCAATAGCCTGAATTCAGGACCCGCACAGTGGAAAGGTGGAACAATCTCCTGAAAGTGGTCCTCTGACCTCCACAAGCATGACTTGGTATGTGTGCATACACATACACACACACACACACACCTCAAAGAAAAAGATAAAAGTTTGTTGTTGTTTCATTTTTTGTTTGTTTGTTTGTTTGTTTTAAGACAGGGTTTCTCTGTGTAGCCCTGGCTGTCCTGTAATTTACTATGTAGACCAGGCTATCCTCAAACTCAAGAGACCCTCCTGCCTCTGCCTGCCAAATGTTGGGAATAAACGCTTGTACCACCACCCCTGGTCTTAAAAGTTTAAGTCAGATGAAGGTTTTAATGTAAGTGAGTCACAATTTTCTGAATCTCATTTCTCTCACCTAAATTCACAATTCTCACAGTCTAAACAATAATAAAAAACTTTGATCTCTGCTTTCTGGGCCACCCCAATCCTTTTGTTTAACACTTCCTTTTGACAACTGTCTCCTGTTTCTTTTTCACTCCTTCTCTCCAGAAACAGGGAAGCCGATTTTATAAACAAAAACAACATTACCAGCCCTGTTTACTAACCCTGGATGGAAATGTGTGGCCTTGCTCTCTTCTAAGCAAGGGCTTTCAAAGGAAAGAAACCAAAGGATGATGGAAAAACAAATTGAAAGTCTCGCCTCAGGTGCTGGCTGGGATCCAGAGTTCCAAGCACTCCAGTTTTACTTTAAGGAGTGGCCCTCTTCCTAAGGAGTGGCCCACGTGTTGTTCTGATTTGATCAATAGTGCATTGACACATCTACAAGTTGCAGAGATCTCGGCTCCACAAGGCTAGCATGGAAACTGTCTGAAGGAGCTTCTGGTGGAAGGGCTGCCCTTCTTTGTAATACAGACATGTTGGTCTAATAGAAAAAAACCCCACTCTGAACCTCAGCCTCAAGTCTGGGCTCATCCAACAGCCTCCAGATCCACAATAATCATCTACAGCGGTGGCTGGAGACTGAAGTACTCATTTTCTTTTCTCTCAATAGGATCACCCAGCTTTCCATCAGCAGGCACTCAGGGTTGGGAAAGAGGCGGGTCCCAGCTGAGGTGGGAGGGAGGGTGGTGTTCTTATCTGACAGAAGAGGTATCTATTACAGACTGCATCTGCTTCCCACTCAACCACCTCTAGGGAGTGAGGCCACCGAGAAATTGCTTTATCTGTCTCTGCTTTCATTGCTTTCTCTGTAATCACAAGATAATGGAGCTATACCCGTTCCCTACACACTTCAGTGACACACGTGTGCAGATAAACTGAGGGTGGATTATAAAGTGACAGCCGAGACCCATGAGAGTAGGGGTAAGGATAAATAAAGAGGTATCACGAATGCCTGAATTTTAATAGACCATATCACAGTCCTCCATCACAGCTGGTTGCACAATTGTTGACTATTGAATGGATTTTTCTCTGTGCGCCTCCCAACGTTATCATTGCTTTAAAATTTTATTACACTTATTTATTTATTCATTTATTTACTGTGTGTACCTGCATATATGCGGGCATGAACTTGCGATGGTATGTATATCTGTATATGTGTATGTGTGTGTGTGTGTGTGTCTGTGTATGTATGTGTGTATATGTATATATGAGTGCATGTGCGTATGTGTATATTTCTTTTTTTTTTTTTTTTTTTTTGGTTTTTCGAGACAGGGTTTCTCTGTATAGCCCTGGCTGTCCTGGAACTCACTCTGTAGACCAGGCTGGCCTCGAACTCAGAAATCCGCCTGCCTCTGCCTCCCAAGTGCTGGGATTAAAGGCGTGCGCCACCACCGCCCGGCTGCGTATGTGTATATTTCTATGTGTGCATATGTATATGTATTTATTTGTATGTGTGGATATGTGTGTGGATACGTGTATGTCTGTGTACGTGTTTGCATATGTGTATGTGTTTAGGCTAGAGGACAACTTTCAGGAGATGGTTCTCTCCTTCCTGTATATGGGTCCTGGGGATTGAACTCAAGCACCTTTACCGGCTCATGAAGCCTTTATTGGCTACCTTATTATGGTTAATTAAAATGTTTGTGTTTATTTTTTGACAATTTCATGTTTCTATAATGTATCTTCATCATGCCCACTCTCAGCTCTTCCCTCCTACTTGCTCCGTATGACCTCCTCAACACGTGCTCCTCCCACTTCCCCCAGCTACTCTGAGTCCAATTAGTGCTGTCTGCACACTCTGAGTCCAGTTAGTTCTGTCTGCACACACACGGACGACCTATTAGCAGCTGCACCGAAGAGAAAGCTGGCTCCCCTCCTCCGGCAGCCATCAGTTGCAATAGCTCCTCAGTTAGGGGTGGAACCACACGAGCCCCTCGCTGTCCATGCTGGGGTTACTGCCTGGCCTGAGTATGTGTGGGTGACCACTGCCTCTGTGCCTTCAGGAGTGCAGGGCCATGCCATAACCAGAAGACATTTTACAGCTCTCCTCCCCATCCTCTGGATCATAGGTTCTGTCTACCTCTTCCTCTGCAGTGTTTCCTGAGTGGGATGTAGATGCAGAGGTCTCAATTGGGGCTGTGCCCTCAAAGGCTACTTACACTCAGCACTGTGACCCCTTAGGGGGGATCTCTGCATTGACTGCTGCCCACTGCTAAAAGGTGTTCCTCTGAGCAAGGCTGAGAGAAGCAGGAAGAGAAGCAGGAACTGATGCACAGGACCAACATTTAGAAGACCATGAGACAGCATGCCTGTCTAACAGGCAGCAGTAGGAGATCCCCCTTTCAGGTCCCTGGCTTCCCCAGCTGCAGGCCTTTGACAAAGTTCCCAGTCAAGGGTGAATTTCCTCCCATGGAGCGTACTTTAAACCCAATAAAAACAGCAACTAGTTAACGACCCCTCCCCCATAGTCATGACACCGATCCTTTTTTTTTCTTTCCTTTTGCCTGTCAGTCAGAGCCTTCTGTCAAACAAGGGTTCCGATGCTGAGTAAACCCACCCATGATTTCTCACCCCCAGCAACCTGCACTAATATAACATTTTGCAAATTGTCTATGCTAGACCCTAGGACATAACCACAATGGCAATAATTGTTTTTGTGTCTCCAGGTTCTCTCCCCCCTTCCTTCTCTCTCCTCTCTCTTCCTTAAATAGGTCTCCTGTGAACCAGGCATACTTTAACTCACTATGCTGCCAAGGGCGAACCTGAGCTGCTCCTCCTCTAGTCTTCCGTGTTTGGTTTGATGTAACTCTGAAACGCATTCCCAGACCCAGGTTTCTTTCTCCCTTTCCCTTCTCTGGACGATTCATTTAAGTCTTCGCTTTTGAAGTGGGTTGTAGCCTCTCCTAGTCTTCCTAACCCGCACTGATACCAACAGAGGATTTGATGAACATATGCATCTAGCCTAAAAGACTGGCAAACCTAGCGTGTGTCTTTCAAAGTTTTGAAAACATTTGAAACAGATCATTCCTTCGGCAAACACTTTATTCTAAGATGGAAATCTCCTCGGGCTTTACTCTAAGATGGCAGAGTGGTCAGTGATGGTAAAATAGGGGAAGAAAACCAGTATTACATGGGAGCCCTGAAGTTTCCACTCGTAGGTACAAATATTAAAACCCAACTTTGGGACTGAACGTCTTGTGTAGTTTCATGGAGTATGTATATATGTATGTGTGTGCACATGTTCGTGTGTGCATGTGTGTGCGTGTGTGTGTGTGTGCACACGCTCAGGTGTGATATTTTAAATAAGCAATGTCCCCCATGGGTTCTGGTATTTGAATACTTGGTCAACAGTTGGTAGCACTGTCTGGGGAGGCTTAGGAGGTGCAGCCTGGGAGGAAGCTTGTCACTGGGGCAGGATATGAAAGCTTAGACCTTGCTCTGCTTCCAGTTTGCTCTCTCTCCTCTGGCCTTATGGTTGAGAATGTGAGCTCTCAGCTTCCTGCTTCAGACAACATACTCACTTGCTGCCATGCTTCCCCACCACAATGGAGCCTTACCCCCTGGAACTGTAGCGTGCGCGCCTTCTGTAAGTTGCTTTGGTTATGGTATTTTAGCACAGCAACAGGAAAGCAGCTAATACAACAGGTATGATGGCAGGCATGTGGAGGTCCCAGACACCCCTGAGTGTCATCACTCAGATGCCCACCTTGCTTTCTAAAACTTAAAAAAAAAAGTGTGCATGTGTGTTTGTTCAAGTGAGTGCAGATGCCCACAGAAATCTGAGGCCTCAGATTCACACACTGAAGTTGGAGGTAGAGGCAGTTGAGAGCTGCCTGACATGGGTGCTGGGAATTGAACTTGGGTCTACTTCAAGATCAGCAATTGTTCTTAGCTGTTGAGTCCTGAGACAAGGTTTCTCCGTAGCCTGTAGCTTAACAACTAGGCTAGGTAGGCAATTGAGTCTGTCTGTGCATCCCCACACTGGGACACGCCATCCTCACAATTTTTATGTCAATTCTGGGGATTGAACTCAGGACTTCATAATTGTAAGGCAGACACTTAACCAACAGAGGTATCTCCCCAGACCCTATTATTAACCATATTTACCCAATGCTCACCAAGTAAACATTTACTCCATTTGTACAGGAAAGTACCAAAGATTAAAGAGGGTAAGCAGCTCCTTATCCTAGCAGATAACTGAGCTGAACTCCACTATGAAGCCATGCTTATTTCATTCCAGTGGGCTGTGGTTATTTTTCTCTCTGTTATGACAAAAAACTTGGCCAAAGGAAATTAGGGAGGGTTTTGTTTGGATTTACAGGTTGAGAAGGAAGACAGCCCATCACAACAGGGCAGGCATGATAGCAGGAACCGGAAGTGGTTGAACACACTTGAGACTAAAACCAGGAAGCAGAGAGGAGACAGGAAGTGGGTCTGGGGTACGGAACGTCAAGGTGGCCTCCACCGTCTCACTTTGTCTAGTGAGACTCCACCTCCTAAAGGCTCACAGCTTTCCGAAACAATGCTACCAGGTAGAGTGTTCAAACGCAACAGCCTGTGGTAACGTCACATTTAGCCACAACAGTGTTTTCTCTTGTTGAGCAGGATAATGAAATAAATCATAAAAATAAAAGCTAGGTGCGGGTGGAGAAGCAAAGTAGTGAGGCGCACTCTCTGCTCTTGCAGAGAATCTGACTTTGGATACAAGGTAGCTTACAACTGCCGGTAACTCCAGCTTTGTGGGGCCTGGCAGTCACACCTCCCCCCCCCCATCTCTCTCTCTAAAAAAAAAAAAACAACCATTTTTTAAAAAGCTGAGTGTGGCTCACAGCTGTCATCCTAGTAGTTGAGATACCAAGGAAGAAGATCTATGAATTTGTGGCCAGCCTGGACTAAATGAGGAGTTCCAGCTAGCTTGGACTGAAGAGGAAGATCACATACACACACACACACACGCACACACACAAATTATAAAAATGTAGATATTATCTAAGATGAATTTTGGACCCTCTTCTTCCTCCTCCTTCTCCTCCTCCTCTTCTTCCTTCTTTTCCTCCTGTTTCTTTTCCTCTTTTTCTATTGAGACAGTCTCATTATGTTCCTCCTGACTTAATTAGAACTTGCTTTGTAAACCAGGCTAGCCTTGAACTCACCTGTCTCTGCTGCTTGGGTGCTATTTTTAAAGGTATTATACCTGTTCTTCCTCTTAAAAATGATTTATTTAAAATTTTTACATGTATTTATTGTGTGTATGTGGGCAAGCTTTTGGTTTGATCCTTCTACCATGTGGGTCCTGGGGGACCCATCGGGCTTGGTGGCAAGCCCCTTTATCTACTGAGTCCTTTCACTTGCAACTGTTTTCTTTTTTAAATTTATGTATACATGTCTGTGTGTGCATCTGCATAGAGGTGTCCAGATGCCCTTGAAGATTAGAAGTAGGCGTCAGATTCTCTGGAGCTGGAGTTATAGGTGGTGGTGAGCAGCGGTGCCGGTGATTGGAATAGAACTCAGATCCTCTGGCTGAGCAGCACTGCTCGTCACTTCAGAGCAATCTCTGCAGTCCCTGGTCCTCCCTTCTCTTCTTTATTCCAGGTTGGTCAAGCACTTGTGTGTGTGTGTGTGTGTGTGTGTGTGTGTGTAGTAAGTGTGCCTATGTCTGCACTAATGGTCCTGCAAGCCCTTGACTTTGCAATTTTTGTCACACAAACAGATATGCTTGCTCTCCAAAAATAATTGACTTGTGATGAACTGTCAGAATAGATTGTTGGCATCTTCCAGACGCTTTTTGATATTTCACTAAATTAAACAACAAATGGTTTTTGTTTAGAAAAAAAAAAAAGAGAGAGCATGATTAGTGCTATAACATGTGGTACATAAACCAATCTGAATGTCTTCTCTTTATCAGGAATGATCTTGGCGTGTGGTATCTATGTGAACAGAGGTCTCTAAAACACTTCTTATTTGCATTGGAGCCTGTGAACTTTCTAAGTTCTCTCAGTGTGTTTGTAGCCCATCACCTCCACTGGTTTTTGCTGCCTTTTCTTTGTCTGCAAGTGTTCCTTCCTAGTTCTAATGCTGGAATTCTTGGATTTTTTTCCTTCAGTTTTCAATAATCATTTGCTCAATTAATATCTTTTTTTTGGGCGGGGAAACAAGACCTTATGTGTCTAAGCTAGCCTTGAACTTGCTATGTAGCCAAGGCTGACATCAAACCTGTTGATTCTCATGCCTCCGTCTTCAGAGTGCTGCGTTTACAGATGTGCACCACCACATCCATTTCATGTGGTGCTGAAAGCTGGACCCAGGGCTTCAGGCATGCTAACCAAACCCTCTGCTAGCTGAGCTACATCCCTGGAACCTGATTAGTATACCGACCTTGGCTTTTATTTCTTGCCAACATGAACTTTAATTTAGGCAGTTTAGCCTTCGATTTCCATTCATTTCTCTGTTTTTCTGTATTCTCTCTCTCTCTCTCTCACACACACACACACACACACACACACATACACACACTCATTGCATTCTGTCTAAGCCCTGTGTTGTCCCTGGTATGGTAAAATACTATAGCATAAAATTTACCGATTTTAAGTTTGCTCCTGTGATATAGAAAACAAATGAAATGCAAAGATACAAATCAAAAGTAATTTCCTAATAAAACCCGAGACCTGTGGTGCAAGTTTCCAGAAGACTGATAGCGAGTACTAACAAGTAGGGTCTTATCACGCTGTACCTTGTGTTCCCGAGGTGTCCTCTGTCACCCTCGGGGCTCTCTCTGCCCTTTAGGGTCCCCCAGTACTTTTATGACTTAGCTGCCTGTCAGCAGAAGGATTAATAAGAGCCACTGTAGCAGGTTTGTATGTCCCCTCCTGTCACTCCACTGCCTTTTCTCTGATCCTTTGTACAGCTCTCGTTCTAACTCAGAGACATTTTAGAATTTTAAAGCTTCACACTATGCCAAATTTGAAACCTCTGCTTTTATCTATTAATATCTCCCCTAACTGTGTCATAAAGTAGAGGATGCTCTTTTACATGACAAACTACCTGTACCAGAGAGTTTTATGTCAACTTGACACACAAGCTAGAGTCACCAGACGGGAGGGAGGCTCAGTTGAGAAAACACCTTTATAAGATTGGCAAACTGGAGGCAAACTGTGTGTTATTTTATTAATTAGTGATTGGTGTGGGAGGGCTCATTCCATCTTGGGTGGAGCCACCCTTGGGCTGGTCTTGGGTTCTATAAGAAAGCAGGCTGAGCCAGCCATAATGAGCAAGCCAGTAGGCAGCTCTTCTCCTGGGCCTCTGCATCAGCTCCTGCCTCTGGGTTACTGCCCTGTTTGAATTTTTGTCCTGGCTTCTGTCAGCGATGGGCTATGATGTGGAAGTGTAAGCCAAATAAACCCTTTTCTCCCCAGCTTGCTTTGGTCATGGTGTTTATCACAGTAATAAGAACCTTGATTAAGATACCACCCCTTATCTTTTTAAAAAATGGTTCCTGTTTTCACAAGACATGTGAAATTATTTATTTTGTGTGAATTCTTTAAATATTTATTTATATTTATACGTGTGTGTGTGTGTGTGTGTAGGCATATACTATATGTGCAGGGGCCTGAGGGAGTCAGAAGGGGACATCTGATTCCCCCAGAGCTGAGTTACAGGCTGACTGTGAACCATTCTGTAAAGGTACTGAGAACTGAACTTGGGTCCTCTGGAAGAACAGCAAGCATTACTAACCACTGAACCATCTCTCCAACCCCTACTGGAATTATTTAAAAGGGAAAGTAGCTAAAAATATGTTTCTTAACCAAGCATGTGGTCTGTTTTCCCACACTGCCATGTAACAGTGTCAGGGTTTCTTCTCACATGTAGTTTTACTGAAATTAGAAAAGTTGCAAATTATCTCTTAGACAGTCACTTTTGTGAGGAGGTTCGAAAATGTCATCGATAGATAGAAACTGATCACTGTTGCCTTGCATTGAAGACTGACCACTGGTAGGGTTGGAAACACCATGGGGATGGTGTTTCTGCATGCAGGGATCACAGGCTGGAAGGCCCAGGGGGAAGGCTTGGAAGCAAATGGAGGATTTAGTGGCCCAAGAATGAGAAGTAATGGCAACCATCCCTCGACCAAAAATACTTAGTGCACCTCGTGTCTCCGTTGCCATGGAAACCATCTCCACAGGTTCTCTTGATTTCGAGTCATTCACCGGGTATTCATAGTCTCTGGGGAAAGAACCTGGTTGGGTGAAATTGAGTCACACCTCTGACTCAGGTCTAACAGAAAACGCAGACAGAGCAGAGACCACCTATATTCCTCAAGGCAATTGTGCTTTTACCATGAGCTTGTACAGTGAGGAATCAGTGGGCAGCTGACTGACTGACTGAAACCACAATGAAGATACACATCCACTAAGGAACTGGTGTCCTGGATTGAATTGCTTCTTTATTAAAATAGCACCGTGTAGTAGAATCTAAGGGGAAGTCACAAATGCATGCATGCGTCCATCTATCAAGTGCACACCTGCTACTTACTTACCATGAGAATAATCTAAATACTATGCTAACCAATAAGAACTTACGATAAGATATGCAACAAACGGAGCATAAGAGATTATCTGTTTTCTCATTGTCTTTACATTATCTAAGCCTATAGATATATAGATATCTATATCTATCTACCTATTACAAATCTATTCACCTAGCAATTTATCTATCATCTATTATCTATCACCTACCTATTCATCTATCACCTATCCATCTATCTATCTATCTATCTATCTATCTATCTATCTATCTATCTAGTATCTATATTGATTTGTTTTGAGACATAGAGAAGGAGAGAGAGGAGAGAGAACAAGACAAGAGTCCTGAACAGGGAACAAACTAGGGGGTGCTGTCTGTGAGTGTGGGACATTATGGAGCCTCTGCAAACCGCATTGCAAATCTTTTAGGAGATCCCCCTCTGTTTTCTCACTGTTGAATACCTCCACCCCAGCCTCCTCTCTATCACACAGAATTTTCTGCATACTGGATCAAACATCCAGATAGGTGAAAAAGCCTCATATTTTAATTATCCTCTCTTAAGCAATTTCTCTCCCTATCAAGTCCATTTTGTGCGTGCCGCTCACGGGTTTCAGTAGTAATAATGATTCTTTTGTTTTTTTTCAGGAGGGAATGTCAAAATTAAGAGATTTGTAAAAACCATTCACCATCCATTATTTTTATAATTAGCCCGGGATGGGCTGAGGGCAAGATCAAGCCTCTGTTTTCCTGACATCTTTTCTGTGGAGTCTTATTTTTTTTTTTTGTAGATGACAAGGCAGATTCGGCTGCCTTTTGTCTTATCTGACAAGCTGACTATTGTCAGGCAGATGTCTTCATTAAGTCTGTGTAGGAAGACAAGAGAATCTTAGGGAAGAAGCAAGCCGTTTCCTTCTGGAACTCTGCACAGGAGTCATAGAGCTTGTGGGAAGATCTATGAGGAAGAGCCGCTTGTTCGGTTTTGTGTGTGGTGATAATTGTTTTGGGATTAAAAGCACCTGTGCCGAACATCTGCCGGGTCCTGGCACCTCATTTTATCATCTTGGAATATGCAACAGTATGCCCCACTTCAGATAGCAGTAGCAATTGAGGTATTTAGGTCATAACGCTTAGCAGAGGGGAGTATGGGAATTACGTGAGATTAATCAAAGATGGCGGAGACGGAAAGTGGAGCAAGAGGAGCAGCCTCGGCTGCGCGGATGTTTCCTGGCGAAGTCCTTCTGGTCGGCAGCATCCACTTAATGTCAATTTTGTCCGTTTCAGGTAGACGAGATGAACGAAAAGTGAGGCCTTTGGACATTTAATATTCCTCCTTCTCTACTCCCAGCTGGAGGATCAAAATCGCCTCTCCTGTCTCATGGCTTAAGTTGGCTCCTTTCATGTTTCTAAAAGCTTGTCAAGTGCCTCTTCTTGGGATTTATCCTCCGTTTTGATTCTTTGGTGCTTTTCAAGTTACCTCATATCCTTGCATGGGTCATATTCTAATTTCTCTTTAAGGAGCAAAGCTCTTCAGTTCCCGAAGCAGCGACTCATTAGGCCGGAGAAAGTGGGGCCCAGGATGAGCTGTGAAGCATCAGGAGCGACCAACAGAACAGATGCTGGCGACCAAACCCGGTGGCAGCTGTTTGTCAAATTCCCAGTCTATTAATTGACGTAAACATTCTGATAACTACATTTAGTTGCTCTCTCTCTCGTTTATTTATCTTTCGTTTATCGTCTTCCAACTCTCTGTATAGACAAGGGTGACCTTGAACTTCTGATCCTCCTGCCTTCCCCCTACTTTTTAAAATTTGCATCTCCTCGTGTGACAAGATCCAGGGTTTATTTTTTGGTGTTAAGGACCAAACCCAGGGCCTCACACATGCTAGAAAAAAAAAAAGTTCTACTACTGAGCTGTATCGACAGGCTTTCCTTTTTAAAAATAATTTATTGTGTGTTATGTATGTGAGTCTCTGTGCGGGTATTTGAACAGAAATGCACGTAACTGGGGAGTCAAAAGGCATCAGACCCTTTGCAGTTAGAGTTACAGGGGGTTATGAGCTGCCTCATGTGGCTGCTGGGAGCTAAACGTCGGTCCTCGGCATGAACAGAGTGCTCACTTATAACCTGTGTGCCACCTCTCCGGCGACAGCTCTCACATTTTGATGACAAGCTTCAGATGATGAAATGATGCCCCAAAGCCTGATGATAATACAGACGACCATCATAAGAGCAACAGCTACAAAATGTGACCCAGGGAGCTAAGAAAGCAGCGCTCGCTCTTGCCATCTCTCCCAGTATCTCCGCCCACTCTCTTGCCGCCACCCCATCATCTGCCCTCTCCCTCCCTTGTGCTAGACATCGAGCCCAGTAACTTAAGCATGCTGGGCAAGTGCTCTCAAATATACAAACAAAACAAAACACAGAGGAGTCCTGAGAGGAGGAGCTGCAGTTCCACCTGTCTGCTGACTGTGGATACAATGTAACCTGTCTTCCTCTTGGGTAACCTAGGGCTGAGTTTCACCCTCTAGCCACCCAACCGTCCCACAATCCCTTGTGATGACTATCATTGCTCTAAATCCTGAGCCAAAATAAACCACTCTCTCATTCAGTTGATTTGATCTATTTTGTCATAGCTACAAGAACAGTACCTAGTAAGTATGTAGACTAATACAAAATTGTTATCCTTTGATTGACAGCTATTTATTTTTCTGGGAAGGTACTCTAGTATAGGGAGAACTACATAGATTTCTAATTAATTATCATGTGTTCACTAGAATCTATTGGTGATGATGGTTGTCCAAGTTATGATATCTACCCCGTGAAAGCTTTCTCTGCTCCTCCCCCACCTCTGCTTTCTCCTCTCTCTGCCTTTTAGCCCTTCACTCTATTTCATATGCTTTTTGTCTTAATATGAACTCATGCCTTATTTCCTTCAGTTTGTCTGTATTTAATACTTTTTTCTTCGGAGCGTATGACCATGTTTGGCCGCATAATACTTCACAAGCTGACTTCTGTATTCCTCTGATGACCTTGTTGCTTATGAATCACTTCCTGACTCTCTGACTCAATAAGATGTTCCAGGTTCATCTAATCCTTAAATTCTGGCTGCACTGGGCCATTGCTCCAAGAACTTGGCTCATGTTACTGGAAACTCCATATAGAAGCCCAAACTTTGATGGGTTCTCATTGCTACTGGGTAGGATTACTTCTAGGAGTTCCCAGGGTGAGCACGTACATTCACCCTTTTCTTCTTTATTTCTCTTGTTCACTCACAATAAATACTAAAAGCCGCATATTCTGTATTTAATTACAGTCCGCTGTCTTCAGAAGGAAGGTATGGTGTCAAAATACCGTGTCCAGGAACTACTTGAATCACCCCTTTCTTCCTTTACAGCCCCTTTCGCTTATGTTATCTTTTTGAAATGGAATAAGGTTCATTTGTTTTAATTCATATTCCCTTTACGGGAGAAAATATATTCATTGTTATTTTACGACTGTTAAAACATTGACATGGTTCAGAAGTCAAAGTGATAAAAATGGCAAAAAAATAACACTACTCCCCGACCTTTCCCTCTCATTTCTACCTCAGCAAGATTTTTTTCAGAAGTTTAAAGTGACCATGCTCCCTTTTTTGTTTCAAACTCTGTAATTGCTTCTCCCCTCAACCCTGGCATGACCTGACCTGCCTAATTTGCAGTTTCCTCCTGTGCAGGGCCCCTCTCGGCTCCCTCTGTTCCGACCACACACCTTTCCGTAGTCCTTTGAATAGTGGTGCTTCGTGCTTTCTAAGACGTTCTCACACACTTTACCCTCATCTCAGTCCGTTTCCTGTGGATACAGCAGAACACTGGAGATGGGGTCCCGTATAAGGATGGAGCCCTTGCTGGGTATGGTGTGGGCATTTCATCCCAGCACTCTGGAGACAGAGTCTAAATAGTGAGATCCTCTCATGAACAAACAAACAAGCACCCACAAACCAGAATGCTGGGAAAAAATGACTCAGTTAAAAGCACTGATTGCTCTAACAGAGGACCAAAGATGAATTCTCAGCACCCACATCAGGAGGCTCACAACTACCTGTGTATCCAGCCAGCTTCAAGGGATCTGACATCTCTGGCCTCTGATAACCCTGGACTAACATGCACATACACTCTCATAGACACACACACACATTATTAAAAACAATAAACATAAATGAATTAGACCAGAGCTGGACATGGTGGTTTCCTCATTGTTGTAACTAGTTGGGAGTCTGAGGCAGGAGGATGTCTCAGGAGTTTGAGAATGGCTTGGGCAATACACTGATAGCCCTCCTCAAAAAAAATCATCAATTAATTATTCTTTTAAAAATGGATATTTATTTAGCTCATGATTCTAGAAGCTGAAGAGGTCAATATCATGGTGCTAGTATACCATTTTCTGCAGGAGGGCTTCTCTGTCTTCCTTTTCCTCACCCCTGTAAACACAAACTGTGTCAAGTTTCCCACTATTTTATCCTCATATTCCCTTCACTGCTCTGATCACAGCTTTCCATTGTAGTGTTTGTTGGTTTCATGATTTGAATCATTGTTATCTGGTTCATCAAGGTGCAAGAATCTATTATGCTCAGCAAATATTTGCCAAATTAACGAACAATTGGAACAACTGGGATGTTTATAGTTTTGGGAAATAGATAACATCTTTCTAAAACTTTTAAGGCTGTGTGTGTATACATATGGTGTATGTGCAAGTGCATGTGTGTGTACATGTGATGTATGTATGTGTGTATAAATGTGGTCCATATGTGTATGTGCAAGTGTGTATGTGTATATGTGTGTATATGTGTGTGTATACATGTGGCCTGTGTGTGTATGTATGTGTGCATGTGTATATATGTGTGCATATGTGTGTGTGTATGTATGTACGTGTACATGTGGTGATCAGAGGATAACTTACAGGAGTCGCTTCTCTTCTTGCACCACGTGAATCCTGGGTCTCAAACTCAGGTCCTCAGAGTTGGCAGCCCAAACTTTTACCCCTGAGTCATCTTGCCAGTCCTTCTTAATCTTCTTAATCTATAAATGTTTAGCACATTTATAGTTTTTGACAAGTCATGTTCATGTGTTTATTTCCCCACCCCAATTAATATGAAAAACCAGTGTGGCCTTAGATAATTTTTTTTTGTTTTTGTTTTGTTTTTTTTTGAGACAGGGTTTCTCTGTGTGTAGCCCTGGCTGTCCTGGAACTCACTCTGTAGACCAGGCTAGCCTCGAACTCTTGAACTCAGAAATCCACCTGCCTCTGCCTCCCAAGTGCTGGGATTAAAGGGGTGAGCCACCACCTCCTGGCTGGCCTTAGATAATTAATGATGAAAAGCTGACGCTTTATTAGCAAATTCTAGGGCATGTTTTCAACAGTAAAAACCTAGGAAAGGGAGATACTTAAGAAAAGGAGAGAAGATAAGAACAGTGGCTACTGACCTTCTTGTTGCTAAGTACAGGGCTTATTGGAGTTCCAATATGTTAGAGCTCCAACATGGAGCAGCTTGGTAGATGGAGAAAGCCATTGTTTGACATAACACAAATTCATATTTTGGAGTCTGACTACCACCCCTTCTTTATTTTTGCCATGTTTTTCCAATATGTTTGTAGATATGTTTTTCAAATCTGTCAGTCTACTTTCTGTTCCTAGTAACACAATGTCACAGGCTAGGTGAGTTATAAAGAAAATTGATTTAGGGTCTGGAGAGGTGACTCAGTAGGCAAGGGCATGTGCTGCTCTAGAAGACCTGAGTTTGTCACGTGTTCTGGGTGACTCAGAACCACTTGTAACTCTAGCTCCAGAGAGGGATCCATCATCTCTCCTTTCTGAGCCCACTGCACTCATGTGTACATAACCCCCACACAGACAACACATATTAGCACACATAATAAAAATAACATAAAATCTTTAAAAGAAAAAAACAGGTTTATTTTGGCTCACGGTTCTGGAGTTCCAGCACTGAGTGGCTGCTTCCGGTAATGATCTTCTTGCTGGCAGAGGCCTAGCGTGGTCTCTGGTTAGAGATGAACTGTGCATGTTTGTCTGAAACTCTTCTGGCCTTCCTTTTTATACACCCGACAGGAAGGTGACCGGGCCTTATCAAGTCCTAATCACATTCTGAGGGCTTTATCTCCATGCCATCCTTGGATCAAATTTCCATCCTTTTAATTCCTTACAAATGGGAATTGAGTTTGAATACATTAATCCCAAGAGGACAATCCAATCGAGTAAGATCATAATAAAGAATACATGGCTGTAATTTCTATAGTCTACCTATAAGCATGTGCTTGTATATAGTTATACATGAATACATATAACCATACAATAGAGTAACCCTTCCATTTGATCCACTTGATTTATAAAGATACATCTATTTGTTTCTCTGTGTGTGTATTACCGTGTTATATGGATGATGGATCTGAGCTCTGGTCTCATGATTAGGCAGCAAGGGCTCTTGCTCTCTGAGCTATCTTTTCTCAGTTCACATCCAGCCTTCATTTTTCCATTTTAAACAACCAAGCTGAGCACTTGGGATGGAGCTCAACAGCCTGAGTTCAAATCCGGGCAACACACACACAGTAAATAAAAACAGATCAAGTTAAGTTAAATACGAAACTTTCTTGCAAGGCTAATGATGTGTCAAAGACATTCCCTGCATGGTTTATTCCAAATTCCTGGGAAGGACCGCAGCAAAGCCCTTCCAGGGCTGCATATTTGTAAAATTTGCAGGCCTGGTATAGTGAGTCACCCTTTTTCTAGGCTTTTGCTATTTAAAGGTGATACACTGATAAAATTGCAGCTCGTAATTATCAACCATCTGAGGCCGTGTCCTTTCTGTATATTAACTGGGGTGGGAAAATTAACACGCGAATAGGACTCATAAAAACAGTGGATCTGCCAAAATGTTTATAGATAAGAAATCATCTAGGGTTACGTGTTTGTAAAATTTGCAAACCTGGTATGGTGATTCTTGTTCAAAGTTCTAGGCCAGCCTGGTCTACATAGTAAGACTGTCTCAAAGTAAATAAATGAATGTGTAAACATTTCTTTGCGATTGGTCAAGACCATTGTTAAGCTCAGATTTTCCTCGTTCTAACACTTCCTCTGGTGTGCAGTTTGGTGATTGGCAGTGTGCTTAGGGACTGTGCTGGTTCACAGCTACTTCTGGGTGTAACTAGGTGTTTCTTTGGGAAAAAAACAACTGCTTTCAGGAAGTGTGCACTGCCCCCTTGGCAATGGGTCAGGAAAGTGTGAGACCCAAAATCCTGCTGTGATCTGAGTGTGTCCCAAAGCTCCAGACACTAAAGTATCTGGACAGCAAGGGCAGATAAGGGTGTGGGAAGTATGCACCTGGACGCTGGCCTGTGGGTCAGTGTTCTAGTTGACAGACAAGCAAGTTGAGTATCACCTCGGTGTCATCATCCTATCAAGATGGACAGTCTCTTCTGTCCGGAGAATACAATGATAAATGTAACGATTTACTTCTCTTTTGGATAGAATCGTGCCAAATAAAGATGGTCTAATCCCTGTGTTCATACGTCGTACATATGGGGGCTGCCCTGCACAGTGAATATGCCTCTCAGCAAACTTCTTAGACATCCTGGTCATCAAGTGGACCTGGCATACCTAGGCTTTTAAAGCTAACTGGTTTAGAAGGAAATAATGAGAAAAACCCCGGATAGGGGAGACCCCCACTCAAGCCAGAATCATGCAAGAGACCGAACTTGCTGCAAACTGCAAAAGGCTTAATTTGGGCATCAGCTGGCTGAGGCTGAGATTCACAAGAGGAGCTTCGACCCCGAAGCTCAGGAGCAAGGGGTATTTAAAGGAGAAAACCACAAACCAGGGGGGTGAAGGGAGAAATCAAGAGGGTACAGTGGAGAAATTCCAACCCACATTATAAAAATAGTAGAGAATTCTTAACTCATTATTTAGCTGGTCATAAACCAGGGTGGGGAGTGGGAAACATCCTGTACACATTTTATTCAGGAATGTGACATTACCCTGACCATTGTAAGGAGCCATTTCCTGGAGTAACTCAGCCAACCTGTATCTTTAGTTCTACTATCCTTTGTGGTGAGCCAGTTCCTAGAACGACCTAGCTGACCTGCCTCCTGGCTAGTTCTTTCTTTGGGTGGCCAGCTAGTTCCTGGAACCTAGGCCTGTGAACTTGCTAACCTTAATTCAGGTGGGGGGTCTCAAACTTCTCTATGAATTTTTACAGCCTTTCATCAACACTCAGAGTTGGATTTGGTGGTGCATGTCTGGAGTCTCAGCTACTGAGAAAGCAAGGCAGGATTGCTTGTTTCTAGGAATATAGAAAGACCTTGTCTCCAAAAAAACAAAAACAAAACAAAAAAATCCAAAAGGAATAAACTTGTATGATGAGGCATTAATCAATGAATGGTAGCATGCACACATGTACACACACACACACATACACACTGAGAAAAAAAAAAGCTTAAACAGCATCATTACTAAAATGTAGCATTATAGGGTTGGCAAAGGTAAAGCGGCTTCTCCAGCCTGACAACCTGAGTTTAATCCCCAGAGCTCTAGTAAAGGTTAAAGGGGAGACTTGACATCCAATGGACACCATGGCATATGCACCCCTGAAAACCAGATGTACTCCACAACAAATAAAATCTAACATAAAACTGTAGTCAAGCACGCCATGACAAAATTCCCACGCCATGTCCTCCATGTCCTTCCATGTTTTACCTGCATGCATGTCTCTGTGAGAGAATCAGATCCCTTGGAACTGAAGTTACAGACAGCTGTGAGCTGCCATGTGGGTGCTGGGAATTGAACCAGGGTCCTCTGGAAGAGGAGCCAATGCTCTTAACCTCTGAGGCATATTTCTAGCCCTGATAACCGAATTTTTATTTTTGTATTTTTTCTTGAGTATAATCCAAACAAACAAACAAACAAACAAACAAAACAAAGAAACACACAAAACCTTCGAAACCAGAAATCTATTAGAGGGATTTTAAAGCAACTGCTAAAACATTATGCAATTTTCTGTATTATATGATGTTTAATATGCTTGTTGGGTTCTTTATTTTATTTTATTATTTTGAGACAGGGTCTCACTTTGTAGCCCTGGCTGGCGGCCTAGAACTCACTTCATGCATTAAACTGTCCTGAGACTCACATAAATATGTCTGCCTTTGCTGGGATTAAAAGCACGTGCCGTGCCACCACACCCTGGATGCTTTGGGATTCTTAAGTTATATTTTGTTGCAATTTATTTTTCTCTCCAAACATATACTCTTCTTTGTTCCTGGTTTTATATTTGTAATATTTGTAATTTTTCATTCTTCTTTTCTAAACACTGTGTGTGTGTGTGTGTGTGTGTGTGTGTGTGTGTGGTGATGTTGTTGTTCCCTATGGAGCCCTGGGGTTAGAGAGGGGACTACATGACAGCTATGTTGGCTGACAACCCAGGTATGGGGAGAAGGTAGGCCTATGCAGGGAATGCATTCTGATGCCTAAGTTGGCATAGCAAATTGCTCTCTGAAAACCTCTGCAGATACCCATACATATGGAGAGGAAGGGAAGAGGGACGGGCAAGGAGTGCCCAGGTGCCCAGAAATAACTCAGTGAATTTAAACAAGAAAGAAAGGAAAGAAAGAAAGAAAGAAAGAAAGGGAGAGAGAGAGAGAGAAAAGAAAAGAAAAGAAAAGAAAAGAAAAGAAAAGAAAAGAAAAGAAAAGAAA
>NW_021604792.1:1414131-1440384 GCF_004785775.1 Grammomys surdaster
AAAGAAAAGAAAAGAAAAGAAAAGAAAAGAAAAGAAAAGAAAAGAAATACACAAAGTTCTAAGCTCAATTTGAGAAGGTATGAGAATCATAGGCTTAAATCTCTATTTATAAAGAAATCAAAGGAAATGAGAAAGAACAAAGGGGGAACTGAATGGAGCTTATGTTAGGTAAGAGGCCCGCCCTCTTGGACCTTATTGGGAAGGAACAAAGGGTCCCCTCCCCACCTATTGTGAGATGGAAAGCCAAAGCTCTGCCCTCAAGCTTGCAGGGTGCTCACATGTCTATTGGGCAGAAATACCATTGTTCTCCCGGAATTCCCATGGGACTTTGCCACGGGGAGGCCCCCACCTGCCTCTCCCCTGGGGCCTTACTTATTTCTCAACGGGTGGAGCAGGGAGCTGGAATTTCTAAGTAGTCACTCTGAAGTTGGGGGTCTCTTGGCTGCTCTAACCTACAAAGAGTTTGACTCACCTATAGTTTATGAAACCTGCCGAGTTAACGGGAGAAGGGGTGACAGAAGCGCTGGGGCCCGCGCGCGCTCGCGCGCGCGTAGAAAACTAAGAGCGGAAGTGGGGCAAATAGTGTGGCTGGAACTCCCAAACCCCAGGAAAGGCTGCAAAGGGGAGACATCTGGAGTCACTGCTCACGCTTGTACATCAGCATCATCATCACCACCACCATTATTTTACTCTTCTTGTCATCTCAATGATCATAGGAGCCAGATGTGGTGATGCACACTATTAATTTCAGGACTCAGAAGGCAGAGGCAGTCTGAGGGCAATCTGGTCTAGGTCTGAGAGTTCTAAGTCAGCCAGGGCTGCATAGTGAGACCATGTCTCAAAATAAAATAATAAAATAAAATAAATAAAATAAAGGAGGAGGAGGAGAGGAGGAAGAAAGAAAAAAAGAAAGAAAGAAAGAAAGAAAGAGAGAAAGAAAGAATATTATATGATTTTTCAGGATTTTCAGCAATATTCAGCTTACTAGAATACACCAAAAAACTAGTGGCAAATGACCAGTCATAATGACACAGGAGGCAGAGGCAGACACAGACGGCCTAGTAGAGACCTTATCTTAAAAAGGAAAAAAAAATAAAGCTATTTTTTCTTTTTAGGATTTATTTTATTGGTCATTTTATTTGTTTACATTTCAAATGTTCCCCTTCCCAGTTTCCCTTCTGCACCCCCCATCCTATCCTGCCTTCCCTTTGCCTCTATGAGGATGCTTCCCCCCACCCGCACTCCTGCCTCACCCCTCTAGCATCCCCTTATGCTGGGTCATCAAGCCTCCACAGGACCAAGGGCTTCCCTTCCCATTGATGCCCGACAAGGCCATCCTCTGCTAAATATGTAGCTGGAGCCATGGGTCCCATGGTGTGTACACTTTGGTTGATGGTTTAGTCCCTGGGAGCTCTCGGGGGTCTGGTTAGTTGATATTGTTGTTCTTCCTATGGGGTGGCAATCCCTTTCAGTTCCTTCAGTCTTTCCCCTACCTCCTCCGTTGAGGTCCTTGGGCTCAGTCTGATGGTTGGCTGTGAGTATCTGCATCTGTATTAGTCAGCAACTAGTAGAGTCTCTCAGGGGACAGCTATACCAGGGCCTGTCAGCAAGTGCTTCTTGGCATCAGCAATAGTGTGTGTGTGTGTGTGTGTTTTGGTGTCTGCAGGTGGGATGGATCCCTAGGAGTGGTGGTCTCTGGATGGCCTTTCCTTCGGTCTCTGCTCCATTTTTTTGTCTCTGCATTTACTTTAGATAGGAACAATTCTAGATTAAAATTTTTGAGATGGATGGCTGACACCATCCCTCAACTGTAGGCCGTGCCTATCTGCTGGATATGGTCTCTACAGGCTCTGTCTCCCCTTTGTTGGGTATTTCAGCTAATGTCATCCCCGTTGGGTCCGGAAACCCTTTGCTTCCCTGCATCTGGGATTTTCTAGTGGCTACCCCAATTTACCATCCCTCACTGCTTCATATTTCTGCTCAATTTCCGGACCTTCTGTACTTCTCTCCTGTCTCTTCCCATACCTGATCCTGCCCCCCCCCCCCCATTCCATTTTCCCTTTTAGGAAAAAAAAATATATATATATATATATATATTTATATATGTGTGTGTGTGTGTGTGTGTGTGTGTGTGTGTGTTTTGCCTGCAGGTATAACATTTGTGCCTGGAGCCCACAGAGGCCAGAAGATGAAGCAGGGTTCCCAGGAACTAGAGTTAGAGGTGGTTGTGGACCACCATGTGGGTACTCTGGAAGGGCAGCCAGGACTCCTAACTGCTGAGCCATCTCTCCCGCCTCAAAACAAGGCTACCTTTGAGCTGTGTTTAGACAGTGTTTGTATTTTAGCACAGTCGCAGCATCCCCATTTGACAAACCCCCTCCCTAGGAAAACTGTAGAAATATGACTTAGCCTGCCAAGTATCAGATGATGCTTGTTTTGAAAATATTTTGTGAGCTTTAGGTGAAGGGCACCCGTTAGCACTTTAGATCACAACAACATGGGCTCACATTTCAGTTTCTTTAATTTACATCCGCCCCTTCCCACCCTCCTCCCCTCCCTCCTTCCCCCCCCCCCCCTTCATTTATTCTGGTCACTCTGAGAATTCTATTTTTAGAAACAGGTATTTTAGAAGGAAGTGCAGGGGAAGATTTCAAAAGATATTATCTTGAAGCCTATGAATGTTTTTCAGATTTTCGTCTTAGGCTACGAGCTATTAGTTGCTTTCCATGGAAGGGCCCTTCTTGCCTGGACTAGAAAAGCAAAGGGAACAAAAGACACAGGAATCCATCTGCTCAATGCAGACTGATCTTTTCTCTTCTTAATCGCGTTCTTCTTGGGGTAGAGAAAGGGTGAGAGTGGAGGATTATTTGCTGACTCCTGCTAGGATTTATCTCCATATTTTAATTTAAAATTTACTTGTATACTCAGAACTCTTTATAAAGAAGAGGGGAGTGGTCCGAACACTAAAACTAAATTGGAAACCGTGCCAGGTGCAGCTGACTACAGTAGCTCCTGTACTTTTCAGCCTCCTTGGTCCTTTCCTCAGAAGGGAGAGCAGCATGCTGTGGGGTTCCTTTATGTAGTTCTGATAAAATACGTGAGGGGACCGACTTAAGGAGCAATCCTGTGAGCTCTTCATTTCAGGAGACTTAGGACCCATCAGAGAACAGGAAGCATTAGAAGGACTCGCCCCCAGAGACCTACTCTCTCTGTGGGCACGGCCTCCCACGGTTCCACCACTCCCAAGGCTTTTTTTCAGACTTGGAATCCGTTAGAGGATTAAATCATTTGTTAGGACTGTTCCTTCATGATTTTTAAAATATAAGTTTGTTTTATATTGATTTGTTTGTTTGTGTGTGTGTGTGTGCGCGCGCGCTTTAATTCCCTGAGCTATCTTGCCTACCAAATCCTTGTTTTTCTTTCTTGTCTTTTTTCTTTTTCCTTTTTTTTTTTTTTTTTTTTTGAGACAGGGTTTCTCTGTGTAGTCCTGGCTGTACTGGAACTCACTTTGTAGACCAGGCTGGCCTCGAACTCAGAAATCTGCCTGCCTCTGCCTCCCAAGTGCTGGGATTAAAGGCGTGCACCACCACTGCCCGGCTCAAATCCTTGTTTTTCAAGCAGAGTCTCAGTATACAACCTCAGATGGTCTAGAACTCTCTATGGAGTGGACAGGGGCTGGTGTCACGAGGCTGAGGTAAACAGGCTTCAGAGAAAGGCTCTAGGCCTATGCAGAGGACCAGTCTACGTGGCTGCAGTTTAGAGAAGCTACTGATCTAGTAGCCTGGGACACACAAGGCACGGGCCTGGAGCCCGGAGCCCGGAGCCCGGAGCCCGGAGCCCGGAGCCCGGAGCCCGGAGCCCGGAGCCCGGAGCCCGGAGCCCGGATCATCGTGCCAAATCCTGTTGCCTAGGATGTCCAAGGGCAGCTGTCAACAGGAACTGCTCTGGTTAGATTTACCTCTCAATTTAAATCGCTAGTGTGAGGATCTGCAGTAGAGATTGGATGAAGTTTTGGTAAATCTACTAATGTGGTTCATGTCGTTCCTCTCAATCCATCTCTGTCCTATTCCAGTTTATTTTAAACTAGGACTCAATGTAGTCCTGGGTGTGACTCCTATCCATGTTGGTGTGTGTGTGTGTGTGTGTGTGTGTGTGTTTTAAGACAGGATCTCACTGTGTGGTCCTACCAAGCCTGGAACTTCATAGATCAGGCTGACCTGGAACTCACAGAGATCTGCTTGTCTCTGTTTCTCGAGTGCTGGAATTAAAGATAACCCAGCCTATATTATTACTCTTAAACTCATAGCACCTACAACTAACTGCTTAAGACCTGAACAAGATTGGGACGTCAATACTCTGCCACGAGTAGGTGAAGAATTCACAAGCCCCGCCCCCCTGCCCGCAACTCCTCCCTGGGATCTATTGGCAGTTAACCGTGGCTGGGGAGAGAGAGAGAGAGAGAGAGAGAGAGGATTTTCTTCAGTGGTATAGCCTTACATAAGATGCTCGAGCTTCCGGAAGCAACTCTAAAGAAACTCACTGGGTCACACATAAAACCAAAGTGAGTACAGTAAGATGACGTGAAGCGGGGGTTGGTTACAGGTGAGTTGGGAATTAAGGGTCAGCAGGTGTGGACGGAGAGCAGAGAGGGCAATGGGGGGCGACTATGATCAGCCTACATTCTACACATCAGGGAAATGTCATTGAAATCCATTCTTGCTTGTAATGAATATACTTTAATAAACGATTAAAAAAAATCCTGTTAGTTTGACAATTTATTTCCTGTCCAAGTTCTCTCAAAGGTGTTCTTTTAGCCTTGAGGCAAAGCCTAACCCTCAGCTAACCTGTAGACCTTTATTTGGTAATGCTTGCCTAACCGAGCAGCAGTTTCTGCCTTCTAGTCATGGGAGCCTTTTGTGCAGCTGTGCAGGGCCGGTGCACCTGCTCCCACTGGTTCCTGCCTGCATTTCTCTACTCCATTCATCTACAGAGGCAGTAGCTTGCCTGTCTGCTCACAGGTCAGAAGCCACTGCTTCATGCAGCAGGCTCTGCATGGAGTCTCCTGCTTTGGGCTGTCCTATAACTCTCATCTCCAAAGCAATTGTCATAAGAGTTATCAAAAAACCAAGTGCACCAGCCAGGGCTACACAGAGAAACCCTGTCTTGAAAAAACAACAACAACAAAAAACCAAAACAACAAAACAAAACAAAAAACAAACAAACAAACAAACAAACAAAAAACCCAACCAACCAAACAAACAAAAAAACCACAAGTGCACACAAAGCCTCTGATATGGCTCAATGGGTAGAAGGGCTTGCTGCCAAGCCTGACAATGTGAGTTCAATACCTGGGACTGACTTCTGCAAGGTGACCTTTGACTTGCACATGCAAATGTGGCACATGCTCTGCCCCCCCCACAATAAAATAGATGAGAAATAAGTGCACAGTGAGTTGTTAGACAGTAGTCTCCTTGTCTAGGAGTGAGAGCTGTACTAGGCTCAGGTCACACGGAGGTCACATTCTTTGCCTCCTTGGTACCTAAGGATCATGAGACTTCTTTTGTAAAGAAGTATTTTGCAAATGATGGAATGCATGACATAAAAGCTGAGCATGTCACTATTAGGTCCTAAATCACGGTAGAGCCAGGAGCCAACGCTTAAGAAAGCATGTGTCACACGGCAGTAAAAATGATGCAGTAGAATAAGCCGGTATCCATGGCTCATTCAATTAACTTTCTACTCAACTCACTTTCCCCAAGTTTCTTATTTGTATGTCTACTAGAACTTGAACCCAGGGCCTTATGCATGCCAGGCCAACAGTCTACAAAGGAGCTATAGCCTCACCTTTCTACCCCTAAGCCCTTCTTTTTTAAATGTTTGTTTTGAAACAGTCTCACCAAGTCACCCAATAGTCCAAAGAAATCTCGAACAGGAATTTCTCCTTCCTCAGCCTCCTGAGGAACTATGCCACCAGGCAGGGCTCATTGTGTCTTCCGAGAGTTGAACTACAACGTGACTTTTATAAGATAAATGAGGAAAAAGAGATAACACAATATACCTGCCTTCTGGAAATGGTGATGCAAATGTATATTGTGTTGGTGAAGTTTTTTTTCATGGTCAAACTACTACATTTAATACAATCCTCTATAGGATTTCATTAGTCAAAAAATTGGCACCTTGGGAGTGCTACAGGAAGCTCTGACTCATCTCCGTATCAACTGCTGAAATCAGCCAATGGAAGAGTGAACATGTATTGGTTTCCAGTCTATGTTGTCCAATCATCAGAAATGGCTGCACTTGAAGACTGGCTGAGATTCAATCTCTGTGCTTCTTGACGGTTGTTTTAGTTACTGTTCTATTGTTGTGATAAGCCACCATGATCCAGACAACTTTAAAAGAAAGACATTTACTTGGGGATTTGCTTACAGTCTCTGGGGGTTAGTTCATGACTGTCACGTCCGGGAATCTGGTGGTGGCAGGTCGGCAGGCAGGTGGGCAGGCGCTCCAGAGTAGCTGAGAACTCACTTCTGATATGCAAGTTGCAGGCAGAGAGTGCTAGCTGAGGGTGATGTGGGCTTTTGCAACCTGGAAGCCCACCGCTGGTGACACACCTTCTCCATCAAGGCCACACCCTCTAATCCTTCCCAAACAGTTGCACTAACTGGGGACCAGGCATTTCAAACGTAGAAGCCTATGCTGGCTGTCTTCCCTCCCCTCGCCGTCCATACTCCACGCCCAGCATCTTGTCTTTACTCTTTGTAAAGTAGACTCTCTTATCGTTCCGTGTCTCCTTTCCTGACTCTTTCTGTTACTTTTCAGTCAGAGTCAGCTTCCTAAAACATAAATAGGCTCATTAACCTTCCCTCAATAAAGATCTTCTATGACTGACTGTTGGTTGCTTATTTAACTGGGTCCTACTTGCTAGCAGTTCCTCTAGGCTCCGCCCATAAGTTACCTAGCAACAGCCAGGGCTTACCTCTTCCTCTCATTCTCTCTTCCTCTCTCCTCTCTCTGTCCTTCTCTGTCTCCCTCCTTGCTCTGCCTCTACCCACTTCTCCAGGTCCCAAATAAACTCCCTTTTATACTAAGCCTGTCCTGTTGTATGACTGACTCCTCAGGGGGATGTCTGTGCCTGGAAATGCTTCCTCCCCCCGCCCCATCACCGCCACTACTGCTGCCGTTTTATAAAACACAACACTACTTTCAAGCTAAAAATAGAAAAGAGAAGAAAATTGAAGACATATATAAGATAGAATGAGGTGAGGAAGGGAATAGGCAGACCTTTTGACCTTTGACCCAGCTCCCGTGCCTTGGTCTGTTTTCAAAATACTTGGTAAAGTATAAAGGATAGAATTTTAGTTAGGCCCTAGCTCTGGAAGCTGGAAGCTGAGGGTCTTGGCAGTTGAGGGCCGTCTTGATGCATTGCAAAGGGCAGAAGAAATCACGTATACACACCGATTGAGTATTCTAGCTTGGGTCTCTTCCTCTTTCTATAAAGCCAATAAAGCAATCAGAGATGGTCTCTTCTAACTCCTCTTGCTCAAGCCTCACTTGTAAATACTATTAACAAAAAATTTGAAGACTACGTTTTGGAAACATCAAGTTTTAGGGGATGTGTTCAAACCACAGCACTGAAATTGCATTAGGGACACCACTTTGGAATCGGCCGGTGTGACAGAATGGATCGACGCATGCGGTTCTAGCTTTTCCAGAAGGTGTTCACATTTGTTTAGCATCTGACTGCACCGTGCGTCCTGTGCTGGTCCATCCACATCCTCTTACAGGCTGTAGCAGGCCATGCTTTTTCATTCCTTCATATAGTCTGGGAAGGCCATGCCCTGCCGGACGGTTTTAGTACTGATTGGAACAGAAAGTCTTTGGAAAACGTTTCAGATCTGCACCTGCCTGCACAGGCGCTGTACGGAACTCCATCGGTACACTTGGCGTGTGGTGCCGTCTGTCTCCCCTTGTTGATATAAGATAATATTTCACTGTAGAGAAATGCGTGCCTTCCTCACACCAGGTCTGGCTTATAGTTATTTCCTGATTAAAAGGTGATTTTATCAGCTTATCTTAGAGAATGAAATTCAACTCGCAGATTCAATATAACATCTCTTTTGTCACGACCTCCTTCCTATGGCAAAGCACACCTACAGATTTAAGATACCGCCTTTCCTCCTGATCGGAATAGTGTGATACTATAATTTGTAGTAACTGTTATGAATCTAGTCTTTGCTCCTGCTTTCTGGCACTCAGATCCTAAAAATCTAGAATCTCTAAAGTGATGAACCTTTTCATAGGACAAAGAGATGACTGACATCTGGGGATGCCTGGGTAACCTCATGATGGTTGCCATGGGAACCAGTGAGTGATTAGAGGGCTGGAACTTTCAGCCCCTCCCCCCCCAACCCCGTAGGAAATGGAGAGAAGAAGGGCTTGGGGGTGTTTAATTAATCACCAGTGATTAATGATTTAATCAAATGTGCCTATGTAATGAGGTCTTCACAAGTCCCCCAAGGACAGGGTTTAGAAAGCTTCTGTTTGGTAAGAGGCTCCATAGCATAACGGCTCACACTCAGGAGTCTCAGAGCTTCTGCTCAGAGAGTGGCATCCCTGGATAGGGCCTGGCAGCTCTGTAACCTTTGCCCATTACCAGCCTTCTGCATTTCTGTTTCCCAGCCCATGAGTGATATCTTTTTATAGTAAGCAGGGACTAGTTAATAAAGTACTTTAATATGATCTGTGAGCTTCTCCAGCAAAGGGTCAAACTAAGGAGGGAATCTCTGATTCCTAGGAGGCAGTTGGCTAAGACACAGGCAATAACTTGGATTTTTGTTAGGCACACGCAGTGGTGGGGTCATATTAGAGTCGATGTGGTTTCAAGATGCATAGTGTCAGAATGGAGTTAAATTGTGTGACATTAGTAGATACCTGCCGAGAACTGGATTATCCCTTGGTATGAAAAATTCATATACGGGAAAAGAGACGTTTGTATCCCTCTCTTGATTTTCAGACTAGACTTCAGATCACTAAGAAAAGCCCGGGGACAATGAGGTCATTCCTGAAGCACGTCTGCAACAGGAAGTGCAACCGAGTTGGTGTCAAGTCTTAAATGAAAAGACCTCTGAGATTAAATTGAAAGAGACCCAAAGTAGTTGTTCTTGCCTGGAGTGGGGTAAGCATGGCTTTCTCAGAACCCAAATTCCATTTGGAGAACCCACTTTTCTTGGGGCAGTAGATAAAATATCAGCCACTTATGGGCACGTTCACACCCTTCGAGTTTCTCTTCTCCTGAATCAACGATCAGACTCAAGTCTATTTGAGCTCAAGCTCAGGTGCTGTCCTCCCTTCAGGGTACAGATTCCAGGCCTGGCTGATTTTCACATTTTTGCTCATTGTGTAAGACATCTTGGATTCCTCTAACTTCCACAGTGAGATTCTTTCTAACAATTGTTACACTCACGTGAAAGCTTCTGGTACTGATGGAGTCACGGATGCCCTAAGCTGTGTGCGTTTATGTTTCTGGTCACCAGCAGTCATTCATATTGACCATATCCTGATGTGAAGCCAGCTCACTGCTCCTGGGGTTTCCATTTGTGATGTAGGGAACTAACTAAGTCTTAGGTTATAGTCAAAACCAACACTTACATGCTATCTCGTAGATTACGAGGATGAGGAGGAGGGTGAGAAGGGTGAGGAGGAGGGTGAGGAGGATGAGGAGGAGGGTGAGAAGGGTGAGGAGGAGGGTGAAGAGGATGATGAGGAGGGTGAGGAGGATGAGGAGGAGGGTAAAGAGGATAAGGAGGAGGCTGCAGAGGGTGAGGAGGAGGGACATAAGAATACGCTGTAGACCTCTGAGGGCACAGGAAAATGTGCTGATCTCTCAAACAGTTCTGGTCAGTGGATTTGTTTCGCCTCAGTCTTCCTCTGTTCTTAACCTCTAAAAAATCCTTTCTCCTGCCGGAAGATGTTGCAGGTTGTACCTCTTAAAGGGCCCAGGAAGGCCTGGCTAGATCTCCTTAGCTCTGACCTGAGACCGAAGGTCTCCTTTCACTCCTATGGAGAAAACAAAGGCAAAGAATAAGAAAGCAGGACGAGGGCCTTCTCTCACTGCTCCAGAGTGAATGAGAGAGGACGAGGGCCTTCTACCACTGTGCTCCAGGGTGATTTTCCTTCCACTCAACTCAGAAGGGAAGAGTAAACTTGCATTTGATTAAAATAAGGGGACATTACAGCATGAGGAAGCCAGAGCCACACAGCTGGGGTTAGGAATGAAAATGTGACAATGAAGCCACTGTAGAGCAGGGACAAGGTCCACTGACCACACAGAATGAGCCTGCGGATGACTGCAGCACTGCTTTTAAATCTGCTGTGTACATCCAGACTCAGACTCAGCCAAGCACTTGTCTCTTCTGTGCTCTGACCCGGCCATAGTAACGATCCTTCAGGACCATGGCAGACTTTGCTAGACTCTCTGGATTAGAGGAGGGTGAAGAAGGTGAAGACGGTAAGGATGGTGAGGATGAGGATGAGGAAGGTGAAGAAGGTGAGGAGGGTGAGAAGGAGGGTGAGGAAGATGGTGAGGAAAAGGGTGAGGAGGAGGGTGAGGAGGAGGGTGAAGAGGATGAGGAGGATGGTGAGGAGGGTGAGGAGGAGGGTGAGGAGGAGGGTGAAGAGGGTGTGGAGGAGGGTGAGGAGAAGGGTGAAGAGGAGGGTGAAGAGGGTGAGGAGGAGGGTGCGGAGGAGGGTGAGGAGGGTGCTGAATAAGCTGAGGACACATAACACTGTACTTCAAACACCATAGTGTCCTGGAGCAACACTCTCCTTAAGGGGACAGCAAAAAAACCTTTTTTTTTCCCCCTCAAAAATCACCAGTAGGAGGTAAATAATCCTTCTGACAAATGCCAACATTTTCCTTTGTCACAAGAAACCCTACTGACAGATTGGGTAAGAGAAACATTTCAATAAGCCGGATATACATTTCTATAAGTATATCTTGGGAATTTTTTTCTTTTTAAAAATAACATACTTTATCCTCATTTTAATGCCACGGTGCAGGTCAGAACACAATCCCTTGTGTTGGTCGCCATTTTTCACCTTGTTAAAGACAGTCTTTCATTGTTTGCTGACATGCTTGGCAAGCCAGCTTGCCTGTGAGCTTGTGGGCATTGTCCTGTCTCCACCTCCCCATATGTCCCACAGAAGCACTGGGATTACAGATGCTCGCTTCCATACCTCGCTTGTAAAGGAGGTTCCTGGATTGGAGCTCAGCTGTGGCGAGTACTTTACCTGCTGAGCCTTCTCCCCAGCCGGAATTAAATTTATTTTGACTCTTGCTTTGTAATGTGCTGTGTTTGAACACACTCTAAATCAGCCTAGATCTCCTGCTCTGTAAAAAATGGAGCCGGTGAGGTGACCTAGAGGGGGCCTCCCACCAAGCCCAATGGCCAGAGTTCATACCCCTGGAACCACATGACAGGAGGAGAGAACCAACTCCTGCATGTGCCACCTGATCTCTCTAAATGTGCCATCTGTGAGTGTCCGTGTTACACTTATATGTGTGCGCGCACTAAATAAATACAAATAGAAATAAATAAAATGAAAGATAAACTCGATAAGTCACCAAGACATTTTTTTTTAAAATGGAGAAATAAAAAGACGTACGTATCTCAAAGGCGCCTGTATTATTTAAACACGGGTGAACGTCATGTGCTCAGAGCAGTTAGGATGGCCACACCGCTAGTGGTGATTTGGGATACTCACGTAGCGTCTGTCGAAAACTGAGCCATGGCGTTTTGTTGCTTGTACCTTACGTCTTCCTCCTTCATGATTTGTGGCTCAGTCTTCAGTTTGGGGGAGTCCAATCACTGATAAAGTTCTTCAGAATTGCTGGGTGGTGGTGGCGCACGCCTTTGATCACAGCACTTGGGAGGCAGAGACAGGCGGATTTCCGAGTTCGAGGCCAGCCCGGTCTACAGAGTGAGTTCCAGGACAGCCAGGACTACATAAAGAAACCCTGTCTCGAAAAAAAACAAAAACAAACAAAACAAAAAAAAGTTCTTCAGAATTAAACATTAACCAGCAAGGCTGGTGAAGACGCAGACAGGAGGGCCTCAGGACTAGCGATTCTGTCTCAGTGCCCAAAAGACCTGAGGTTCCCTAATTTGCACTTCTTACAGTTACCTGGGATAGGGATACAGTTGCTCTAGAAACCAAATGGTCCTGACAAAGCTTCTAAGAGAAGAAACTTGGGAGGCCTGCTCATCCATAGAGCACTGTAGCTGACTGACACTTTGAATGGAATTCTAAATGGAAAATTATTTTCTTTGGTAATTCTGGACCTGTCATTGAGCAGTGAGTACTTTCATTGCTCACTAACAGTGTGATTTGCTTTTTCTCTGTGGGAACATAAAATGAATGCTATAAGCTTTATTATTTAAAAACTCGTGAATACATAAAAGCATCACACACCCAAATGAGCCAAACCCAAAGTCTAACAGGCCAGTGCTCTGAACGGACGCTGCAAAGCTTCACATTAAATTTTATACTTTCATTATTAAATATGTTCTAAGCGTTTGATATTTTTGAATGCCTCAAAATCTTAAGGTTTTTTTTTCTGTAATAAACCTCGATGTGTGTAAACAGGATTTAGTTTGTTAGTACTCCTCACTTAGACTCCCTCAGCCTAAAATTCATCTCTTCCGATTCTGGACACTTTTCTCGATAATTCCTTTTTATCTATTTTCTCGGTTCCCTTACCCTGGAATGTTCTGTTATGCCAACACTGAATTTTCTTATAGATGTTTCCTTCTTAGCTTATCTTTGTTTTGTTTGGTTGCTTGTTTTTTACTTTTTGATACTCTTATTTCTTAGACGCCTTTAACTCTACCTTTTGAAAATTTGGAAGGAATTTTCAATGTCTACCACTCTTGTTTCTTTGTTTGTCTTGAGATAGTCTCTCATAGTCCAGCCTGGGCAAACTCCCTATGACATTGAGTCATGTAGCCCAGGATGGCTCCAAACTCCTATGAGTTTGAGCTCCTGCCCCTCCTGCTGCTCCCCACCCCCTCAGCACTGTGTTTATAAGTTAGGTACACACACCTACAGCTGGCTTATATGAAACTGGGGGGCTGAACCCAGGTTAACATGAAAGGTGGGCAAGCACTCTTCTGAGCTACCTCCCCACCCCAAACTGTGCTTTTCCAACGAAGAGACTGCCTGCCTCAGAGGTTTGTTTTTTGTTTTAGCTCAGGCTGGACCATTTCCTCAGAGATGATTATCATGTCTTTTGTTTGATGTTTATACTCTAACCTCTCTCATCTGGGAACAGATGAGAAAAAGGTGCTCATGTTGCTTCTCTGGTTGGAGATTTCCCACCTGATCCCAGCTTTCTTTATAACACACGCCTTCTGGTCCCCCAGAACCCCGGAGTCTGTTTTTGAGACAGGTTGTGCCTGCTGGCCTTGAACTTGTCCACATCTTCTGAGTAGTGTGTGGACCCTCGGTCAGACACTAATGCTCCTAGCTCCAGATTGTTACGATCTGGTTTCCTCAAAAAGACAACTTTCAGTCTTCTGCTGGGCTGGAGAAAGCCAAAGGAAGTTGGGGAGTGGATTTAGAGATTTATTTATTTTTACATCAGGTTTTCAACCAGTCTGCTTTCTTACCTGCTCAAGCACCCCATTTCATAGGCACCTTGTTTGTCCACAGTCTCTCTGGGGTTCAAGGTAGAACTCAGTTATCTCTGACTTAGCTTTTCCTTTGACTAACCTCTCAAGTTCTAAACAGTTGGTCGATCTGACTCTGTTGCTGCTTTGAGGCAAGATGGAAAGATGTCACCAGTCTGACCTAAGTCTCTCACCAGCTGAAGGCCAAGATTTACAACACCAGCAACAAAATTTGCTGTGTAGACTATCTTCACAGAGGCAGTGTTTCTTTTATATACAGATAGCTCAATTAAAAATGTAAAAGTAGTGACGAACCATGCTTAAGGCCTGATTGGGTTTGGAATAGCTACCGACACCCTTTCTTTCTCCTTACCCAGACATAAACTTGCAGATTTCTAGGTCTCTTACAAGCAAGATCGTAAATGTCATTGGTAGTAAAAGTCTCTCTGCCCTTTTGCAAAACTTTTGTGACCCATGGTTTTTAACTTCTTTGATTATAATTCTTCTTAATGTACCTCAGCAAACACCCTGTGAAGAAAAGAGAAAGAGGGAAAAGTAAAAAGAAGTCTTTTGGAACCTTTTTGAGCAATGTAACATCATAAGCCACCAAAATTGTATGTATGAGATTATTAGGACACTTAAGCATGACTCTCTTGAGAAGGCCACACCCACACTAGAGGAGACCACACCCACACTCGAAGAGGCCACACCCATGCTAGAGAAGGCCACACCCACACTAGGATGTCTACTTGTCTATTATCCTTTTCCCATGCACCCCTCTTTCCATTACTGCCTCCTAAAAGCTACTATGCTAAAATCTCTTCTTCATAGACTCCGATTCTTCCTCATACTAGCATACTGACATTCTTTTTGCCAGTATAGTTGAGAGTCCTGGTTCAGCAGAGCAGAAGTCTCTGGAAAGAACTCGCCAGGCTGCTGCATGCCACAGGGAGGAGCCTGGTCTCTGGTCCACATCAGTGATGACAGTTCCTGTTTCCTTCTTTGTTTAGTTTGGGCACAGTGTCTCACTATGCAGCCCAGGTTTATCTTGAATTTGTAATCCTCCTGCCTCATTCACCTAATTGCTTGGATTACAGGTATAAACCATTACATCCGGTTTTGTTGAAAGGGTTTGGGGGCAGGGGTGTGTAACAATGTGTAAGAATGCCAGAGAGCACTGACCTCAAGTATTGAGTATTCAGTATTAAGTATTAAGTATTGCCATCTTTAACATGAGTTAGGTAAATATATTTTTTTAACATAAATGGGGAAATATAAAATGTATCTTCACAGCTGAAATCTCCTAAATGAAATATTGTTTTATAAATATAGTGGCTTTTAGAGGAACCAGTGATAGAATTTGTATAAGAAAAAAAAAAAAAACCTATGAGCAATCAATACATGTTAGAAATGCGAGCTGGCTTCAGAGAAAGAAAGACTAAAGGAAAAACATGACACTGTTCCTGGGGAGCTGTGAACAAATGTCCACTCACCCAGTCAACCGACTGACAAAAGACCAACGTGAAGGGACCACTGAAGTCCAGTTGGAACCAGTGGGTCTGTCAGGTTACTTACAGGGGTGTGGATGGTTCGAGGCAGCCACGTTACTGAAAGCCCACACAGCATGGTCAGTGACTCACGGAAGGTAGAACACTGAACCTCTCTGTATGTCTGGCCAGCCCTGGGCAGGTCTGAGTCTCTTCTTCTCTAGGAGGGAGCGACTTTGTTGAGTCTCCTCCTTTCTGGAGGGAGCGGCCTTGTACATCTCTCTGGCGTCAGGGACTTCGTTGAATTTTTGTTGATTTTATTTTTTTTAAACCATCATTTCCCCCTCCCCACTTCCTGAGACAGTTACACTGTGTAGCCTTGGTTGTTCTGGAACTCGCTCTGTCAGCCAGGCTGGCCTTGAATTTATAGAGATCTGCCTGTCTCTGCCTCCTGAGGGCTGGGATTAAAGGCATATGCCTCCACACCCTCTCTGTAGAACTTTCTGAGTCGTAATGAGTTTTCCCAAGGGACACAGTGTTCCAGTGGGGAGTGGGGGGAACTGATCATCTAACTGCTTGTTTTTTTCTATGAGAAGCAGTCGCTCACAACCCAACCCCTGAGGAGCTCACACTCACCTTTTGTATCTTTATTTTCAATTATTTTTTAAACCCTGTTTCCTGTCGTCCTGTCCCCCCCCACCCCACCCCAGCCCCTTGTTCTGGGCTGAGTCTGGCCTATTTAATCACTTAGACACTAGTGATTTTCTCAGACACTTAATTCCGGGTGTCAACTCAACTGAGCCAAGTGATATGTAACTAGCTGGTCAACGTTAATTTACATGAGCGTCTCAGCTTCTACCTAACGATGTTATATGAAGCCTATTAAGTCTCTGACAAGAGCTTGGCGTTTTAGTTCAATTAGATGCTTTAGAGTATAGGATGCACCTGCTCAGGAACGTCAACCCTGAGGCCGAGCTGTCCGGGTCTCCTGAACTCAGATGACCACAGTCCTCTCCTAATTTCAGCTTTAACTTATTTTCCAAACGACATCATTCAGTCGTCTTCTATCTTCCCCGACAGGATGTTGCTCAAAGATCCTTCAGTGCCTTTGAAGTCTTTTATATTTCCAGGCTCTCTCTCTCTCTCTCTCTCTCTCTCTCTCTCTCACACACACACACACAGACACACACACAGAGGGAAAGAAGGGAGGGAGGGAGAGAGAGAGAGACCGAGACCTATGTATGTCTATGTTCCTGTGTGCACTCCCATGGGCATTGAAGGACAAACTTGGATTTTGGTTCTTGTCTTCTGCCTCTTTTGAGACCACGCCTGATGTTGGACACTGGGTAAGATAGGGTAGCTGGCCTGTGAACTTCCAGGGTCTCTCTTGTCACTGTTTCCTGTCATACTGTAGTGTGGCAGCATGCTACAATACTTGACTTTTAAATTCACGTTTGGTATATGTGCCTGAGTACATATTTGTGTACCACACGCATGGAATGCCTGAGGGGCTGGATCCCCCGGAACTCATATGACCCACCGTGTGGATGCTGGGAGTTGAACCACGGAAGAGCAGCCAGTGCTCTTAACTGCTGACTTCCCCCTCCAGCCTCAACACTGAGCTTTGAGGTGGTTCCTGAGGTGTTGAACTTGGATCAGGGTGTTTACATGGCAGTCATTTTACCCACTGAGACATTTCCCAGTCCCTCCTAAATTATTTTTTATCATTGACCCCGTGCTGGTGTCAGTTTCCTGGACACACTGTGCTCTCTCTTCCTCTGTTCTTCTTCACGCATGGTTTCTTTTGGAACTCCCTTTCCATGGAAAATTGTTCTTCCACATTAAATCTCAGCCAAGGGTGACTCTTCATGAAGTGGGGCTGGCACCTCTCCCTCTCTTCCATCAAGGTTTCTTTTTCTAGCTTTTTAAAGTCTCCCACAGTGCCTATGGAAGCAAATGCTACCAGAGTCTATCGTAATGCACCAAGACCGTCTCTATTTCTCTTTCCCTTTAGATTCTGAGACCTTTCAAAAGGGCGCAGTACCTAGGAGGTATCCCAAGGACGCTCATTGCATTAATGCGTCTGGGACTGCCTGAGACTTCTTGCTGCAGCTCAAGGGCAGACAGGAGGAAAAAAAAGATGTGAACCGCTGGAACTGGGTTTCTGTTTCAATTCTGCAGCCCCTGTGGATGGCAGTAGGGACAGCTGCCAGGTACAAAGGAAGGGTACATTGTCCCTCTGCCCCCCTAAGAGGGTGTGCCCAGTTGAGCTTCCCTCTGTCTTCTTTTTACTTCTGACTTAATGTTCTAATTGTTTTCTTAGCTTTCATTGTCTGAATGCCTTGATGTCTTTTTGGTTTATAAATAATCAATACCCTTATGTAGCTTTTGTGTATTTCCCAAGAGACTTCATGTTTAAAACACTCATTACTGCCCTCCTCCTTCCCTTCCTCCCCCTCTCTCTCTCCCTCCTCCCTCCTCTCTCTCTTTCCCTTCCTCCCTCCCTCTCTTCCTCCTCTCTCCCTCTCTTGTTCCCTCTCTCACTCCCTTCCTCCCTCTTTTCCTTCCTCCTTCTCTCCCTTCCTTCCTCCTTCCTTCTGTTTTTAAAACAGACTTATTACTTTTTTTTAAATCCTGGAAAACCATTTGCAACAGGAGGATGGGCGTGTCTCTTCTGCCTTGCTCAGGGCCACCTTTCTCCCTCAAAGGAAGGTTTACAATAAGGTGGACTCCAGAAGTCAGGAGAGAGAGGAACAGGCAATCTCCTTCAGCTATCCCTCACTTGACCCCAGCCAGCCATTCAAAGCAAGAACCAAATTTCTCTTCAGCTTCAGAGCTGTAAAGAAACAGGTCCCCCACCCCACCTGTCCCCAAGCCTGGGCCCCTAGCTTCTCCCTCTAGCAGCTGTTCTGATGGTCACTTCCAGAACCCTGACTCCCTTCGGAAGCACAGAAGTTGGCGTTTTGGAGAAAAACCCTTTTCCTGACTCTGCACAGATTTCTGACACTCTCTTTAGTTCCCTGGTATTGGTGACTTTCTGTCTCTCCCACTCCCCTTCCAAGTTGGGTTAAAGTTTCAGTCTTTGTTATTCAATTCTTAGGGCAACAGCTGTGCAAACCTGGCCTCTTCTTTGTTGCTGGTGCCAGAGCCAAGGAGAGGAGGGGAAGCTGTCAACCATTTTATTAAGGCAGATCCTTAATAAAGTAGTTTATTTGTTTAAGGGAACCACTCCAACTTTTTGAATATTTAATTTTTTTCTCTTTAAAAGTTCTTCTCAAGTTATTGAATTCAAGCTGCTTTAAGATTCCATATTAGTCCCAGTATCTTCCTCCTAATCTTTTCAAGAGCTCGGTTTGAATGAGTTCACCCTGGGAGGCAGGCACAAAGGCAAACCTATAGCCTGCTCTGCCATAGAATTCCTTTCCTTTGCTGTCGCCCAGGAGAAAGCTTTTCTCTTTAGACCAGGCTGAAGAGAAACCGAGCAACCCCTGAGCAAAGAAAATCACTGCAATGAAAAAAAAAAAGCGATCTTTTTCTAGTTTCCAGGAAAAGGAACTCAAAAGTTTCCCAAAGAGTATTGGAGTCCGTTATTTTACATCTGTTGTGGTTCAAAGTTGATAGCAACCAGTTTCTCCCCCATCTGGGCTTGTACAATATCTCCATTCAAGATCATCCTGGAACACAGCCTCGTGGCTGAGTGAATAATAATCACAAGAAAATGGATGCTCAGTGTGCTTTTGATTAATTGTTACTGCAAAACAGAGCCCGAGGTTAAAGCTGCCTGCACTTGAGCTTCCTCCTTCCCCTTCCTGCCTCTAACCTTCACTGTCAACCTTTGCTTATGTCATTTCATGAACTGCCGCTCTTGCCTACTAGCTTTTCCTGAGAGTTCAACCTCAAGTCCTTGTTCTGCTAAAGAAAAACAGTAACTTAGTTCAGCACCCCGTAAAGGGTAATTTTATTGTATAGAAGTGAAGATGGAAAATATTTCTGTGTCCTTTTTGAGGTGCTGAGGTTTTGGTTAGAAATGTGGAGATCTTTTCCTTCCCTTGCTGCAAGGGAGACTCAGTGTGAGAGACCGGAAGATAGATAGGCTCCCTGGTAGGTACATAGGGAGAGGAGCCACAGCTAGAGGCAGTGAATCTTCAAGATGGCTTCTTTCAAGCTTCTTTGTCAACGTCCCAACTTGAGACTGTCCCCCGCCAGCAGTACCCTGATGAGGGATTGGCTCAACAGATTCAAGGCCAGATCAGGACAAGTCTGTCACATCAACCAACCAACCAACCAACCAACCACACACCCACCCACCCACCCACCCACCCACCCAACCAACCAACTAACCAACCAACCACCAACCGACCAACAACCATCCTGCCTTTAAACTGACCAGTCCTAAATTAGGGGGAAGAAGACTCTTCAGAAACTTTGAAAGCCCTAGCCCTCAAGAAGGGATTGGGGTTTTGGCTTTCTATGTCTGTGTCTGCTTTGCAGAGTTTTGTTTTGTTTTCTCTCTTCATATCTGCTGTGTATATGTTTTCTCACCCACAATAAATGCCTCCCGTTAAGTGCGGATTCTGTTTTGGTGCCTGAGATCTCTCTGCTGCTCTCCACTGTGTTTTAGATACTTTCCTGCCTTTTCTTTAACTGGCAGAGAAAACAAACCCAATCTAGACCCTCCCTATATTGTATGATTTCAAGACCTCTAGACTATAACAAACAGATGGAGAAATGAAAGACATGCAGAATCAAGCCAGACAGAATCAAGATCCCTGTGCCCAAATGGCACAAGCGATCGAGCATTGGAAGTCTCTGTGAAGAGGAAGGCTGCGTGTGTGAAGTCTGTGTTACAAACCAAACGGAGACACGATAGCATTGTAGAGAGCTCATTTGTACAGATAGTGATGTTTGAACTGGGCAGCTCCAAACTAGAAGATGCTGGGGGGCTTCGCTGAGGGACCACGCCATGGTGACACTTCCTAGGACACACACAGGAAACGGACAAGGAGAATCCTTAGGTACTGTCACACTTGTCTTCCTTGATCTAACCATGAGAGAGCGGTTCCCTGTCAGTCTGTTGCTGCTTTGGGATGATTAAGCTCCTTATGCTTTTCTTCAGCAAAGGCATGACTCTGATTCATCTTCACCATCAGCTTGATTGGAGTTGGAACCACCTAGAAGACTTACTTTTGGGCATGTCTATGATGGATTTTCTAGATTGGATAGACTGGGTTGGAAGGGTTAACTGCATGTGGGCCACACCAGCATATGAGCTGCTATCCTGGACTGAATACAAAGGAGTAAGCAGGCTGAGCACCAGCCTCCATCCCTTCTCCTCCCTGACTGGGAACACTTCTGTGGTCATGATCCTGTCATTGTGACTTCTCCATCATGATGAGCTGAACCTTCAAAATGACCTCAAGGAAATCCTTCTCCTTCCCTTCCCCTCCTTTCTTCTCTCTTCCCCTCCCTTCCCCTCCCCTCCCTTCCTCTCCCTTCCCCTCCATTTCCTCCCCCTCCTTTCCCCTCCCTTCCCCTCTCTTCTTTTCCCAAGATCCTTTCATCAGGAACATTGCCACAGCAGACATGAAAGTAACTAATGTCACTGGTCTCCGTTTGACCTTGCTTAAGTGTCTGTAAGGACAAGTTTATGAACACACATTGTTTTTCCGCTTGCTTTTCCATTGCTGTGATAAAACACAGTGACTAAGACAACTTGTACAAGAAGTGTTAGGTCACCAAGCAGACCCCTAAGATGGCTGTGCAGCTGTCAATGGCCTAGAATGGCTTCTAGAACTCAGCCAGGTCAGATGTAATGAGGAAACAAGAAACCTAACCCCCAGCATTTCTCCGAGACTCTGTGACTCAGGTACCTTGTGTTGCCAGATAACTGCGATTTCCTCATTCCTCCCTAAATGGCCATCTGCCACAGGCAAAAGGACATCTGCTACCCATAAAACTGGCCACAGGCACAGACCCCTCCCTTTTGGCCTGTTTTATCCAAGACAGGAAAAAAAATGTCTCCCTAGAAGAAGGGATCTATTTACTTTAAGCCCCAAGGAACCCTATGAGGACTACCTGTTCCCCCTAGACGGGCTATTGGTGGCCTTTTGGCTGAATTGTGCAGATCTTGTCTGCTGAACGTGGGATCTGAGCATCTGAAAGAATGAGGTGGAGTACATTCTAATGGGGCAGACAATCTTCAGTTTCAGTGTACTTTTATACAGGAGTGTAACGAAGAAAGCAATGATCTCAGGAAGGTTGTTTGCGTTCAGAAAAACACAATCAGAAGAACATGTAAATAAAAGCCAGTAGGCACACACTAGGTAAGCATTAACAGAGCAGCCCTTTCCCAGAACTTTCTCAGGACAGACCAATTTAAACACAATTGCCTGGCACGTGCTGTAGGTTATATCTGGGCAAGCATGAAAGCAAGGCAGAGGGGCGTATCCAGATGTGGGGTACACTGAGCAGATTGAGTTCTATAACCATGTTCTGACATCTAACAAGAATAAACATATCTTATAAACTGAATATAAATGATTGCTGCAGGAGACATGAAATCACATCCAAGAACAATCCAGGAAACAAAATGCACAGGAGGTAAAAAACAAAACAAAACAAAACAAAACAAAAAAAAAAAACAAAAAAAATCCCACTTTCTGCCTTTTTTCCTCGAGCCTCTCTCGGGCTCCCCAAGGCACTGTTTACCATTCGTCATTCTTCTGACCATGTTTCAATACTCACTTACATGAGGAAAGGATTTATTTGGGCATATGGTTCCAGAGGGATAAAAGTCCACCACGGCAGACATGGTGGCAGCAGACATGGCAAGACATGGTGGTGGCAGCAGAGCCAGATGGGAATTCACGTCTCCAACTGCCACCAGGAAGCAGAGAGAGTGCACCCCACCAGAAATGATGCCAGTCTTTAAGCTTTTAAAGTTCGCCTCCAGTGACACATCTCCTCCAGCAAGGCCACATCTCCTAACCCTTCCTAAACCTTCCTAAGTGCCGTCAACTGGGGACCTGGCATCCAAAAGCCAGAGAAGAAGAGGGAAAATCCATTCAAACCACCACACAACAGTTTTCTAGTCAGGTATTCGGTTTCCCTTTATCTGGCGTTCTTAAACAAAACAAAACAAAAACAAAAAGAAACAAACAAACAAACACAAACAAAAGACTTATCTGAACTAAAACCCAACTGGCTGGATACACCAGATCTTACCTGCTTGCCTTCACTCTAGCCCTGACTGCCACGTTCATTCATTCCTTCACTGACATCAGAGTCTACTTCTTTGGGATTTTGGCAAATACTGAACACCAACTGAGACGTTGCACTGGCTGGTTTTGTGTATCAACTTGACACAAGGAGCCTCCCTTGAGGATATTCTCCATGAAATCCAGCTGTAAGGCATTTTCTCAATTAGTGATCAAGAGGGGAAGGGCCCAGCCCATTGTGGGTGGTGCCATCCTTGGGCTGGTGGTCCTGGGTTCTATAAGAAAGCAAGCTGAGTAAACCAGGGGAGCAATCCAGAAAGTAACATCCCCCCATGGCCTCTGCATCAGCTCCTACTTCCTGATCTGCTTGAGTTCTAGTCCTGACTTCATTTGGTGATGAACAGCAATGTGGAAGTGTGGAAGTCATGATGTTTGTGCAGGAATAGAAACCCTGACTAAGACAGACATCCAGCCTGGTGTATTGAAAAAGCTACTGGGTTCTTGGACTTCCATTGGTAGACAGCCAGTGTTGGACTAGTTGGACCACACAGCCTGTAAGCCACTCTAATACATCCCCTTTATATATAGGTTCTATTCTATCAGTTCTATTCCTTTGGAGAACTCCGACTAATGTATTTGCCTGTGTTATTAAAGAGTTACAACTGTCCATCAGGATCAGCCTAGTGATCAGTTACAAAGTAGAGAAATGTTCCATCTCCCAGGTAAGTCAAGGTAAAGAATCACTGCTGTCTAATGGGACCCACTGTGAGCTTGGCAATCAATATGTGTGCGGCTTGACTTCATTTCCACATTTCATAGCATCTCTGTTCTCTGTGTGTGTGCACCTATGCATGTGGAAGCCAGAGGTCAACCTTGTTTTGTTGTTGTCATTGAGTCTCAGGGTCTCATTTACCTTGGTTCATTTTCTAAAATACTTTATTTTTGTGTCTTTATGTGCACACATGGGTGCAGTTTTCAGGTCCTGTGCAAGAGATGCATACTTAACCACTGAGCAAGTCTTCTGCCTTTCACAGTGGTTTGTTTATTTGTTTGTTTGTTTGTTTTAATTACGTGTGTGGACAGTAGTGGGACACACTTTTAACTTGTGCACTCGGGAGGCAGAGGCTGGCAGATCTCTGTGAGTCTGAGGACAGCCTGACCTACAGAGTGACCTCCAGGACAGCCAGGAGTACAATGATTGAAACCCTGTCTCAAAAAACCAAAACCCCAAACAAAACAAAACAAAACAAAACAAAACAAAACAAAACAAAACAACAGCAGCAACAACATACCTCAGTTTTTAAGCTAGTTGTGGGGCATACATCTTTAATCCCGGCACTTTCAGGAGCCCAAGGCAGGCAGATCTCTGTGAGCTCAAGGCCTGCCTGGTCTACATAGTACACAGAGAAATCTTGTCTCAAAAAAAAAAAAAAAAGACTTAAAATTACCTATATGTGTCCTAATGTGTGTGTGAACTAAAGTATGTCACAGAGCTATTATGGAAGTCAGAGGACAACTTGCAAGAATCTTTTTGCTCCTTCTACCATTTTGTGGGTCCTGGGCTTAGTGGCAAAAGTGCCTTTACCCACTCTTGAATTACTGAAGAGCCTGAGAAGCCTGAAGCTGGTGGGAGTCCCAACTGATAATATACCCTATAGGTCACAGGTGTTGATACTATACCTTATAGGTCATGGGTGGAGATACTACACCCTATAGGTCACGGGTGGTGGTACCATATCCTTTAGGTCACAGGTGGTAGTGGGTAAACTCAGAAGGGAAACCAGTGCTTTTAAAACTTGAAAAAATGGTGCTACAGCAGAAAAGATGGCATACTCCTGTAAATCCATCATCACCTTGAAGTCTGAGGCAAGAAGTTTCCAAGCTGGAGGTCAACCGAGAGAATACAGCAAGTCTGAAGTAGCTGAGTCACATAGATCTTGTCTCATAAACCAAAAACAAACAGAATGGTAACAGACGCACACAAACCTAAGACAATAAAGCAAAAAAATTTTAAAGGGAGAGAAATTATTTGTTCGTATGCCTCTTTTTGTACTTGCTCATTAAAGGGGGCAATGTTAGCTAGCTGTGGAAGTAGACATCCATGATCCTGGGATGATCAACACAAGTTCAAAGCTAGCCTGAGTTACAGCAAGTTCTATGACTACTAGTGGACAGAGAAAGACTTTGTCTCAATAGATAGATGATTGATAGATAGATAGATAGATAGATGATTGATAGATAGATAGATAGATGATAGATAGATGATAGATAGATAGATAGATAGATAGATAGATAGATAGATAGATAGAGATAGGTAGGTAGGTAGGTAGGTAGGTAGGTAGGTAGGTAGAAATAGATAGGTAGACAGACAGGTGGATGGATAGATGGACAGACAGACAGGCAGGCAGGCAGGCTGTAGAAATGACTTTCAGTGGACAAAGGCACTTGCTGAGAAAGCCTGATGATCTGTGTTCAATCTCCATAATCCATATGGTAGAAGAAGACAACTGACTTCCACAAATTGTTCTCTGACATTCACACATGTGCTGTGGCATGTGTGTCCCGCCCCCACAAATAAATAAATAAATAAATAAATAAATAAATAAATAAATGTTATTATTTTTAAAAATAATATTATCTTTTAAAAGTATCTTTTTTAAAAAGGTCTGTTTTTATTTTATGCATATGGTAGTTTTTCTTGTATGCATTCCTGGTGCCCTTAGAGAAATTGGAGTCCCTGGAACTGAAGTTGCAGATGGTTGTGAGCCACCATGTGGATTTCTGGGAACTGAACTCAGATTCTCTGCAAGAGTGGGAAGTGTTCTTAACTGTCAGAGTCATCTCTCTGGCATAAATATTTTTTAAAAATGAAAATAAATAAATAGAAATAATAAAACAAAAAGAAAAATATGCAATAAAGGTTTAGAATAACTTCATGACCTATTAAAGTCACAGAAAATCTATGACAGGTTGTAAAGAAAAGTACAGCTGCTAGAAGCTAATTTTTTCCCCTTAGGATTTGTAATTTCTCTAAAATATATCTGAAAATCATTAAGAACTGAACCAAGACATCAACTTCAATTATCCAGTGAATCAAAGAAGCTGCAGTGATTATTTTTAACCAATTTTTTTTTGTTTAGATGAAATTGAACAAACAGCCTTCTGAGGTAGTCTAGATATTGAACCTTTTCCACTGGAGGAACACACACTAATCGATATCTTTTATTTAACTTATTAAGACTGTTGAGAAATGTAAATAATTGAAAGAAAGAGCTTTGGAATTTAAAAGGGTTTGACAAAATAGACATCTGTGTAGCTGTACATTCGGCCATGAAAGCCACATGAATGCCACCGAGGGAAGGAGGTTTGATGGTTACATTACAGTGCCTGACAAAAGCCTACGAAGCACTTGCTGGCAAAGTCAGTTCTGTTATTACTCCTGGCTGAACTTCCATGTCTGTTCAAATATATACTGGCAATGTAGGAAAAAGATTTCTCTCTTTCTCTCTTTCTTAATTTAAAATTTCCTTTTTTAAAGTTTGTACTTATGTGTATTAGAGTGTATGTGTGTATAAAACTTATTTCTAATTAATTTATTTATGTTTTGTTTTTCTTTTTGTTTGTTTGATTTTCAAGACAGGGTTTCTCTATATAGCCCTGGCTGTCCTAGAACTCACTCTGTAGACCAAGCTGACCTTGAACTCAGAAATCTGCCTGCCTCTGCCTCCCAAGTGCTGGGATTAAAGGCATGCACCACCACTGTCCGGCCTTATTTTTAATTTAAAGAATTCTTTTTAAGTTTGTATGTATGTTTTTAAGTTTGTATTTGTCACATACACACACACACACACACACACACACACACACACACACACACACACA
>NW_021604792.1:1440394-1465578 GCF_004785775.1 Grammomys surdaster
CACACACACACACACACACACACACACACACACACACACACACACACGAGTATAGGTGCCCATATAGGTCAGTAAAGGGTGTCAGAGCCCTCAGAGCTGGAGTTACAGGTAGTTAGTTGTGAATTACCAGATGATGTGGGTGCTGGGAACTGAACTCCAGTCTTCTGAAAGAGAAATAAGTGCTCTAAACCACTGAGCTATCTCTTCATCCCCAGGAAAGATTTGTCTCCTCACTCACTGTTAGGTTCATGCTCAAGATGCCTATAAGAGGTTAAATTAAGCAAAGAAGAACATGCAGGTTGAAGTGATACGGAAGCCATCACAGGAGAAGGCTCAATGTGCTTGTGAGGTTGGAGGACCAAGGATGAGCTCATGGTAATAAACTTGGGATAGTCAGAAAGCTCTACGTTGAAGCTCCCTGGATGATCTTGTCTTTGAAGATGAGTGCTTCTTTACACTGGTTATAGAAGAGGCATCTCAAATGAAGGTCTACAAAGTTATTTAGTTATTATATTTTAACTTAGCATACTAAGTAATGGCTTTCATTATGTAAAAATCCTGTTTTAGAGTAATCTGTAAAATCCTTTCTACAATGGATGCCTTAGGAGAAGGTGTATCTTGACTACTGTGTCCCCAAATGACACAATGTAGTACTTTGTGGCAACATGTCTTAAGTCCTGTCATTGAGAAAGGAAGCTGTACTCACTTTCTCACCCATCCATCCATCCATCCATCCATCCATCCATCCATCCATCCACCATCCATCTATCCACCCATCCACCCATCTATTAATATTACTAACTTCTCACTTATTCATTCCTTTTTAGTGTGTGTATACACATGTGCTCTAGGGATTAAATCTAGGGCCCTGTGTATATTAGACAAACTCGACCACCAAGTTACCATCTACTCCACTACAAGAAACCTATTTTGACTTAAATGGTGTGTTAACAAAGTTGTAGAAATGTCTACCATTTTGGCAACCTTTTAAAGGGTCCCAGTGACATTACATATAACTACATACGCAAATATGTATTATTTAACCAGAAATAAGTACACTGATGTACATTATTTCCACTTATTTACTCTCCTGAGTTAGGTGAGTGGAAACATTTTAATGTATCTCAGAAGCTAAAACAGTTATTTTTTCTGCATGATACAAAGAAGAGAAAAATTGAACTTTCTGTGCTGCAGGCAGTTGTAGATAAATGGGAAAGTGAATTCTTTCCCCATAGCATCTGCATTTAATATTGTCTCTCTTATTTGAAGATGTTTATTGATGGGTTGACCACGACACCCCAGACAAGAGCAACTTTTTTTATTTGTAGGGAGTCTATGGCAGAGTAATAGCTAAGTGGTGACACCTTGGAAACCTCAAAGTAAAACACTACAACCTAAATAAGAGTTTGTTTGTCTCTTCTTCTAATAGTTCAGAGGTTGATGGGTTGTCCAGGACAAGTAGACAGCTCTGATTCACAGGTCATGGTGGGTTGGGGGGTGGCAGTGGGGATCTAGGAACACAAGTACGTGGAAACACCATCCCTTAGGATGTCTCATGATGGGCAAATGAAAATTCCAACCACAAGAAGAGAAATAAAAAATAAGCCAAGCACCTTCCCTCTACTCTTAAGGTAATATGGGAGCTTATCAATTGTTTGAATCTTTGGAAGCATCAATCAGTAAAAATATTGACTACTTATGTAGTCTTCCAAACTCTCTGCCTAGTCAGTGGTAAGCTGAAGCTCCTGTCCCATCACAAACCCCACCCTCCACCCCGTACAGTAAGCTCTGTCAACATCAATGGGATGGAAATGCATGCTAACAAACTTTGGCTAAGTTCTCCTCCTGTATCTCAGCCCTGCCTTTGTCTGGCTCTATGTGAGCCTGCATACAAACCCTGCACTTACATATGCATCTATGAAACACTCTATGAAGTGTTACAGCCTGCAGAGAGTTCCAGGTTCTTGTGTTTCATGGCAAAGAATTGCACCTGACAGACATCATCTATTTTTAAAATGATTTAAAATAATTTCATTCCATTTATTTTTCATTTTATGTGTACAGGTATTTATCCTGCATGCATGTCTGTGTACCATATTTATGCAGTGTCTCAGAGGCCAAAAGAGGGCGGCAGATCCTTTGGGCTAGGGTTATAGGTGGTTGTAGCCTCCAGGCAGGTGCTGAGAATTGAACAGCCAGAACTGGTAAGCCACCTGTCCAGCCCCAAGAGAAAGACACTCTTGGGAATAGGGACACCGTTTTGAGCACTGGGCCAGGGGCCAAGGCCAGGAGGACCCTTTGTTTTCACAGTGCCTGTTGTCTCTAGCATTTGCACATCGAGGGCTTTGCTCTGGCATTTGTACATAAAGGATTTTAAGTATATAAACAGTATGCTCTGTTGTGTGTAGCCCAGGTGGGGAAGGGCTCCTGCTCTTCTGCCAACTGGCTTTTTTCATATGTCAGGTTTGATGCTGCTATCTCCAGCCCCTTGCAAGTGTGTCATCTTCATGCCAATTGTACATACCTGGTTCTTTCTAGCTCGGCTTACTTCTCTGTAGAAAACCAACCAACCAACTAACCAACTGGCCAACCAGCCAACCAACGAACCAACCAACCAACCAACCAACCAACCAACCAATCAAACGACCAACTAAACAACCAAACAAAAACCAGCAACACACAAACTCTTTTTGCTTAAGAGCTTAAAATTCATTAATGCAACCAATTCTTCTCAGCCTTTGTAGTAGTCCTCTTTTTTTAAAAAAAAATCCAGATGTTTTTTGTTTGTTTATTTAATATGCCCACTTGTAATCGAAGCTCTTTTTCTGGGGATGACATGGATATCATGACCCACAGAATACCTTGGCCATGCAGCCCTGAAAAGACAGTAAGCAAAACACTGTAGAGATGGCTAGGGCCATGGCGATGCCAATAACAACTGTAGGGGTGACAGTAATGGAATTGTTAACATCCCTCTTAGGGAAAGGGGAGTCCATCTTCCCCCGAGAGTCCATATGCCCTTCAGTTGCACATAGCTTTTTCAGTAGCACTTAAGAGCTAGAAAATCACTGGAGGCAGGACTCCATTGGTAGTGATACGGCTTTCCTAAGGTTGTCCCCGACAGTGGGGTCACACTTTGGTTGGTGCGGCTACTTTGATCCATCCATGTTCCTGTGTGTGACTACTCACCCATGTTCCAGTGAATAACTGCAATAAACCCAATTAGGTTACCAAGCTGGATTTGGATGAAATTATTTCTTTGGATTGTCGGTGCCATATCTGGGATGAATAGACATTTTAAAAATGTTACCAGGAAAAGTAATGTAACACTAGTTCAAACCAGGAGTATCGCAGCTTGGAATGGAGCCATAAATCGGCTGGTCTAACTGACCTGCTAAATCTACCCTCAACTCAGGAAGGGATTACTAAAAGAAGGAGATACCTAGCACTTAAACAAAACAGTTGCCAGTATATACATATTCTTCATAAGGGGGATGTCAGCAAGTATCGGACAGAGGTTCCACTTTGTCACCAGCAGAGTCTGAGGAGGGCCTCTGTTTAGGGACCTTGACTTGGAATAAAATGGGATTATAGCTCTGACCCAAAACAGAATTTAGGACTATCTAAAATGAAGCAGAGTTGAGGTTTAGTAGAGACACTTCACAGATCTGAACATGTGGGGTAAGCAAGAGAAAGGTGCTCAGAAAGACACGCCCACACGCCGGGCGGGAAGGGCGTGGCTTCTGAGAGCAGTGCTTACTGTCTTTACAAGAGCCATAGGTGCAATTTTGGTGGTTTTGAAGCTATTATCTTCAAAGCGTTGCTAAGAAACCTAAAGGAGATGACAGGGCAGATCCCCGGGGGCACCTGACAGGGTTACAGGTGATTAGGTAGGAGTCTAGAGCACAGGGACTCGGGAGGCTAAGCTGTCTTTACTGTAAACCAAGCTGATAATCTTACTTGCGATTCTTAGGAATGTGTGGAGAACAGAACGAAGATCTTTTTTTTTTTTTTTTTTTAAAGATTTATTTATTTATTATATATGAATACACTGTAGCTGTCTTCAGACACACCAGAAGAGGGCATCAGATCTCATTACAGATGGTTGTGAGCCACCATGTGGTTGCTGGGATTTGAACTCAGGACCTCTGGAAGTGCAGTCAGTGCTCTTAACCACTGAGCCATCTCTCCAGCCCCCCAGAACGAAGATCTATTCAGGTTTTTACCGTTCAAGCCCTAAGCCAGGGTTGTTGCTATTTCTCACATAGCATATCCAAACAAGAAAGTATATTATTACCTCGGTGACAGTGATCACAGCAAATGTCTTGGAATTCCTGCTTCTCGGTCGGCTCTGAGGAGAGGGGATCCTTCCCTCTCCAAGTCCCGGTGATTTCTCTGCCTTTCTCTCCTGCTGCAAATGACTCTGTAGTGTTACATGGTTTCTCTCAGATAGTCTGATACTTTTAACCAGAGTTCAGCTATCTCTGTCACGTGGCTCTTATTGTGTGATTTGTCCTGAAACAGACTAGTCTGCCATGTTTCTGAAAATACGCTAGCATTCGACTGGGAAAAAATTAAAAATGAAAGGAATAAGGAAAAAGAAAATAATGAAACAAATTACTCCTCAACCCCAAACATGATATGCCAATGAATTCTTCTTTTCAAGTAAAATGCTTCTCAAATTCAGTTTAGGATGTCAGCGTATGACTTGGGATTTCTAAACATAATTTAAAACCTAATCAAATTTAAAAAAATGTGCTTTTTTGTGGGAACAGATAGGGATTTTAATCAAGAGCATGTTCATAATTTTATAGGTTGAACAGCTCTTTGGGGCGGTCCTGGTCTTCAGAGACAAAGAGCTATAATTTAAAATTCTGGCTCTGCCAATTAGAAGTTGAGGAGACGTAGGCATGGTATATAATATCTTATTTATAAAATACTGACCTACATTCTGAGTGCTAAGAATTAAAGATAAGGGACCAGTGAGACGCCTTAGCAGGTAAAGGCACTGTGCTGACTAGTTGTATGTCTACTGCTAGCTAGAGTAATTTGAGAGGAAGGAGCCTCACCTCCATAAGATCAGGCTGTAGGCAAGCCTGAAGAGCATTCTCTTAATCAGTGACTGACAGGAGAGGGCCCAGCCCATTGTAGGTGGTATTATCCTTGGGCTGGTGGTCCTGGTACCATAAGGAAGCAGGCTGAGCAAGCCATGAGGAGCAAGCCATGAGGAGCAAGCCAGTAAGCAGCACCCATCTATGGCCTCTGCATCAGCTCCTGCCTCCAGGTTCCTGCCCCGTATGAGTTCCTGTCTGAGGTGTTTTGATGATGAACTGTTATATGGAAATGAAATAAACTCTTTCTTCCTTAAGCTGATTTGGTCATGCTGTTTCACCACAGTAACTCTTACTTGAACCGGTACCTGGCTATCAAGTCTGATGATATAAGTTTAGTCTCTAGAATTTACACAGTAGAAGGAAAGAACTGTCCCACACGCTGTTCTCTGACCTTCACATGAGTGTGCGTGTACTATATGTGCACACACACACACACACATGCACACGCACGCACACACATGCACATGTACTCTCGTGCGCACACTCCGGGCTTCTGCACATTGGAATTACCCTTTAACACTTATCAAACATTCTCCATATTAGCTATTTTCTGCACATAAGTAGAATCTTTAGAAGTGCATTGTCCCACTTGTTAAAAAAGATTCCACAAAAAAAAAAATGCTGAAATGCTCCTAACATATTATATAACTTGCAGGCCTGCATTTGATGGCTCTTATGCAGGAACATCAATTGTGACTAACCTCAAGGGAAGATGGAGCCACTCATATTGTTTCATGGTACTGAGACAGATGGCTGAATGTGCACCATATATTCTTTCCTCAGATATGTGTTTGTTCAAAGATTTATTTTAAATGTATACGCATGTGTGTGTGCCTGGGTGCCTATGTCCAGCTGTGTACAGCTGCCTGAGGAGGCAGAAGAGGGCACTGGGTTTCCTGTGGTTGGAGTTACAGGTGTATGTGAGCCTCGTAATGGTGCTGAAAACGGAACTCAAGCCCTCTGGAAGAGCAGAGGGCCGAGCTTCTCTCCAGCTCCAGGCATACACGGTAATTTTAGGTTTTGTACGTCACAATGTGGAAATCTTTAGGTGCTCCATTGCAAACTCATCAGATCCCTTGTTTTTCTAAGAATAACCCTCAGTCCCTGCATTCTTACCACATCCAGCCCTGATCGCTATGCAACCAAATCCTCTGTGCCATCTGCTGGTATTATTTACAGGGGACTGCGCACAATCACGTATGCATCTGCAATAAAAAAAAAAATAACTTCGAAAAGGCTGTGGAGCGTTATAGAAAGATCCTTGAAGCTGTTAGGTAAGCTGAATGCAGGTTTCCTATGGGATACTCAGTTATGAACATAGATGGGACAGGCATGGTCTTCAGGTCCCAGTGGACCTCAGCTCTATGATAACCACAGTCTAGAGGCGAAGCACCTCCCTCTCCCACTTTGGGAGAGATTTGAACACTTGATCCTCAGTTAATGACACTGTTGGGGGAGGCAGTGGCCACTTTGGAGAGGTAGTGGGGACTGGAGGAAGGAAGTCAGTAACGGGGTTAGGTGGCTCTTGAGAATTATAGATTTAAAGTGAGAAGGAAAGACAGACAGGAGGACCAACTGACAACAGAAGAGTTTTAATGGGAGGAGAGAGAAGGATTTGCAGAAGAGTCAGCCTCTAGCTTGCGGCCATTTACAGACTAGAGATAGTTATGGGCCATGGGGAAGCAGGCACGGAAGAGGACTGAACCGATTCCTCTCTTGGCTGGAGATTGGTCATTTCTAGGAGCGCTGGGCAAATGTAAATGAAGCAGTATCTTTTGCTCTGGTTGGTACTGGAGACCAACAGGGCAGGAATCAAGGAAAACACATTACTCTAGTTCTGGGAATACAAATTATGTAGTTTTGGAAATCATCACCATTTAAACAAAACAGAGGAGCCTTACAAAATGTCTGTGCCTTACCTAATGGGATGGTTTGTATATGCTTTGGCCAGGGAGTGGCACTACTAGGAGGTATGGCCTTGTTGGAGTTGTTGTGTCACTGCGGATGTGGGTTTTAATACTCTAGCCCTAGCTACCTAGAAGGGAGGTTTCCGCTAGCAGCCTTCAGATGAAGATGTAGAACTGCCCCTGTACCATGCTTGCCTGGATGCTGACTGAATCTCTGAGCTGTAAGCCAGCCCTAATTAAATGTTGTCCTTTATAAGATTTGAGTTGGTCATGGTGTCTGCTCACAGCAGTGAAACCTTAACTAAGACACCCAACAATATCCCCTCCATTCCTTCCACTTGTTTTCCTCCTGACCTGCCTATTTAGGGACCCACAGCCCCAAGATTCTGCTGCCATGGTTGGTCTGTGCTTCTCACTGCTATGCCTGCCACCATGATGAACCGTAACCTAACATTACGAGCCAACTTAAACCCTTCCTTCCCTCCTTGACCACAGGTATGATACAAGTAACTAAGTATTTAATACCAATATCCCCAAATGGCCATGCATGGTGGTGTATACTTTTAATAGCTGGCAGTCAGGAGGGAGAGGTAGGTACATCTGTGTTAGCCCATGGCAAGCTTGGTGCATATTCAGAGTTTCAGGCTAGCTGGGACAGTGGGAAGTTTTTAAAATTTGCTTTTTATAGCCTCCTTAGGGAAACCTAAAGGCTGACTAGCAAGAATTACATGTGTGACCACGCTCAGGGAAAAGCTCTCCCCTATCATTGCTCTCTTCATCCCTCTTGATGAGGTTTGGTTTTTCTATGTCTCTGATATAGTTTAGATTTTGTCTCTCTTGAACGACCGCCACCAACTCCAAGTGTCCACCATTGCCTCCTTGGCTTACTGTCATAGCCTCAGTCTTTCCCATCCACGTCTGTCTTTCATCCAAATTATCACTTCACAGCCAGGGACATTTTCTAAAGTCCAAAGTAAAATCATTATTTCTCTTCTATAAAGACCCCCCTCAATATTGTTCATCGAATTTGGAAGAAGATGAACCTTTCTTCCTATGTCCTCAAAGGCTGAATTTTTCTGGCTTCTGAAGTTTTACCATTTAGGCAGCACTTGGAGTCCTTCCGTGCTACAAATCTGCTGAGCGTGTTCCTCTTTAGCCTTCATTCTCTTCTGCCTTCTTCCACATCCCGGGGCATTATCCTCCTTTTAGTTTAAAGATGCTCTTCTTACAGAGACCTTTTCTGATCATGCACCTCCCCTACCCCAAGTAGCTTCTTCTTCTGTGATAATTTAAATATGAAACATCTTCTGTAGGTTTGTGTGTTTGAACATTTACTCCCAAGTAAGTGGCACTGTTTTCGAAGGTTGTAGAACCTTTAAGAGGTGGAGCCTCTTGGAGAAAGTGAGTCACTAGGGGCCTGCCTTGAGGCTTCATAACTTGGGCTCACTTCCGGCTGTGCTATGCTTCCTGATTATGTAGGTAACATGGCCAGCTGTCTCATGCCACTGCTTCCAAGATATTCTCACTACAGTGGACTGTAGCCCCTCAAACCGGAAGTCAAAACAAACCCCTCCTCCCGTAAGTTGCTTTTTGTCCGGGGTTTGGTTACAGCAAGAAGGATACCAACACACCTTTCTCTGGCAAATAAAGAGCAACAAGGAGTAACAGGTTTTGTTAAAATTTTCTAAACTAATTCCCATTTGAAACACATTTGTGAAAGAGATTACCAGATGACACTTACAAAGCCACTTGGCATCAAGCAGCAGAGTGCAGTGTGCCACACGGAGGGGTTCCACAATAAGGACACAGTGGAGAGTGCTGAGTGATTGATGGCAGGGGGCTCTGCCATGAAGGAAGTGATGAGCAGGTTTGGAGGAGCCTGTGACTGGGCGTGTTCTGCTACCAAAGACAGTGACACACCTTAACAAGGGACAAGGTTGCTTCCAGAGTGTTAGGCCCATCCAAAATCAAGGATTCAATTCTACCTTTAAGGAAAACTAATGGTAATATTTACCTCGTAAAAGTTGATGGCCTGTAGAAAAAACTGGTCACTGGAGCTATTTGAAAGTGTCCCACAGCTCTGTTGATATGACGCAGCAGCGCAGATGCAGAGAAAGATTTGTGAAGAGGAAGCAGGACGGAGGTCTCCGTGCTGCCAGCCTATCTTATCTAATAGACTTCTCTTTGAAGGTGCAGAGGGAAGCACTTAGCAGGTGCTCTGGCCTTTAGTTATCCATAGAAATAAAATACCCTGCGTGCAATCATATTAAAGCATGAAGACTCCTTCTAAATTAAAGCAAATTGTCAGGCTTAAGGAAGCAGTTTCAGGGCTGGAGAGTGGGTAACGGTGCTTGCTGCCAAGCCTGAGAACCTGAGTTGGCTGCCTAGAATCCACATGGTGGAAGGAGAGAATGGACTCCCCTAAGTTGTCCTCTGGCTTCTACCTCACTTGGATGCTTTTCCCCTCAACACACACACACACACACACACACACACACACACACACACACACACACTTTTCAAAGAAACAACTTCAGAGATTTTCTTTAAGAATGAACCACAAGCTGGACACGTGGCTTGTGCCTGTAATTCCAGCACCAGGAAGGCAGGGGCGTGAAAGTTACTGCAAGTCTGAGGTCAGACTATAGGCTGTGGAGAGAGATACAGGCCAGGTCAGTTACAGCCACATAATGAGACCCATCTGAAAAGAAGTAAAACAGCGGGTACGGAGAAGAATCACAGATGAATAATTTAAAAACACACTTTTCTACATGTCTCTTAACACTTGTATAAACTTATGACTATGTTTATTTGCTTCTGAATTCTGTCTATTGTAGCTGTGTACTGGGGCTAGGGCACAAACATAGAGCCAGGCCAAGAGCTCTGTGGGAAAGAGTGGGAAAGCATATTTCAATTAATTTTAGCACCTGCGTTGAGGTGTTTATTTGTAGACGGAGATGGGACATTTTAGATGCTGATTGGACTGATTAATGATGCTCGTCAGGAAGAAGCAAGGGACCACAGTCAAACACCAAAACGACGTGGTCTGTTGCTTTTTATGTTGAATAAATTATGCATGAGTCTGGCATTTATATTTCTCTGGGAAATAACAGTGCTCTTTCCTCGATGCATTGTCTACATAAAGAATATTTTGGTTCTTAATCTGAATCTATAATCTCTGATTTTTTTTTTAAATAAGCAAATGTTTCACAGAAAGATTCAGCAGTGTGGCTGGAGGATGCAGGAGAGTTTATAGCACTGTTACCCATGGGCTGAAGCCCATGGATTTTACAGACTATAAAGAGACACCCCACAGTTAGATGAAAATAACTATTTTGGGGATTCAATAGAGTAATTTGCCTTTTGTTTTGTCTAGTGAAGACAGAGCAAATAAAATCAGCCACCATCATTAATGTTTTATAAAATATTATTGTTTGATATAAGACACAGGCTTAAAATTCAAAATTACACTTATGAGTATTAATAAATACTATATAGCAGCTATCTATGTTATTCTTATTTTTCTCATGTTACATTTAAGCACTAAAATTTGTTATTTATAGCATGGCATGAACCTGTGTGTCAGCCTTTAGAAATTTATTGTTTCATGAATCATTAACTTTTACTTTCTCTTTTTTCTTTTCTTTATTTTTTGTTTTCTTGAGACAGGGTTTCTCTGCGTAGCCTCATGGAACTAGCTCTGTAGACAAGGTTGGCCTTGAACTCAGAGATCCACCCATCTCTGCCTTCAGAGTGCTGGGATTAAAGCTGTGAGCTACTATGACAACTTTCATATTAACTGGTAGATAGTAACATAAAGACCACAGCACAGTGCACCTAACCTTCTAGGACTTGGGTTCTGAGTTAGCTATGAATACAAACAGAAAGACTAGCAAGCAGAGTGATGGTGTGTGCCTGCAATCCACAAACTTGGGAAGCAGACACAGGAAGGCCATGAGTTCAAGGCCAACCCTGAGTCAAACCTTTTCCCCAACTAATTGACCAAACAAACAAGCAGAACATCCCTCAGCCAACAAACAAACAAAAACCACCTAAACAATGAATGAAGTATGTATTAGTTTCTTTTCTGCTGCTGTAATAAACAGCACGACCTATGCAACTTATAGAGGAAAGGCTTTATTTAGGCTTCCAGTTTCAGTGGGTTAGAGTCCGTGGTGGCTGGAGCAGGAAGCAGAAGGCTCACATCTTGAACTGAGAGTGTGCATGATTTTTCTGTTGCTGTCATAAAACAGCATGACCAAAAGCAGTAAATTGAGGAAGAGTTTATTTTTGCTTATGGTTCCAGGGAGATGAGAGTCAGCCATGGTGGGGGAGGCTTGGCAGCAAGTAGCCAGCACAGGGGCAGAAACAGGCACCGGAGTGCTCACATGCTCGACTAGAAGCCAGAAGCAGAGAGAGCAAACTAGGAATGTCCTTACTCTCTCAAATCTCAGGCCCCCGAGGATGCACTTCCTCCGGAAGGCCACATCTCCTACATCTCCCCACATCCTCCCCAAACCCCATCAGCTGGGGACTACATATGGGAGCTGTGGGAAACACTTCTGATCCAAACCACTACAAATGGATTGTCATAAAAACCACTGTTTTGATGAGTCATTGCTGCATCAGACAAGAACAACAGCCTCCAAAACAGTGTCGCGTGTGATGAAGCAGCTCTGTCAGGAGGGTGCTTGTGTAGCACACATGATGCCCTGTGTTCCATTCTGAGCACTTTATAAACTGGGCCTTGTACCTCTGGAAGCAGTGGAAAAGGGCTATCCTTGGCTATAGAGCAAGTACTCTATCTCAAAAAAATGAAAACAACCCAGCACCTTCAAGTGACAACTGTCATTCATTTGTTTGTGTCTGCAGCTTGAATATACCTCAGTTGGACAGCTCATTTCTGCTCCCATTCGTTCTGGAAGGCTGGTGATAGAAGAATCCAGTTCCAAGAAAGCTCACTCCCACAAATGGCAAGTTAGTGCTTGTTAGACTCTGTTGGGACTGTCAGCCAGGTTGTCTCCAGTCCTTCATGGGGTCTCCTTACATTGTCATACCTTGGCTTCTTACAACATGGTCACTAGGTTCCCACTCTATGCTAGCGGAAATAGCAGTTAGGTGGCCAATTTCAAAGCCAAGGTCAAAAGGGCTTTCTCAGGGTGGTAGTTCACTAAGGGAGCTCAAAGGTACAAACTGCCACCATATTCTCTTCAGAGCAAACCATAGCAGAGCTCTTTACTCCCTTGGAGTTTTTAGTTGAAACAGGATATCATGTGGGCTAGACTGGCATTGACGTCACAGTTGAGGATGACCTTGAACTCTTGACTCTCCTGGCTATACTTCCCAAGAGCTGGGGTTGTGGGCATGTGTTGCCACATCTGGTTTCATGTGTTCCTGAGGACCGAATCCAGGGCTTTGTGCATGTTAAGCAAGCACCCTATCAACCTCCCTAATCTCCAATGTCTTTGTCTCCGTGTGTGTGTGTGTGTGTGTGTGTGTGTCTGTCTGTCTGTCTGTCTGTCTGTCTATCTGTCTGTCTGTCTATCTGTTTCCCTGATTGTCTGTTTCCCTGTATCTATCTCCTTCCTTCCTTCCTTCCTTCCTTCCTTCCTTCCTTCCTTCCTTCCTTCCTTCCTTCCTTCCTTTCTTTCTTCTTTCCTTTCTTCCTGTCTTTCTTAAAGCAAAGGTTTTTATTGTAGATACAGGAGAGAACAGCCAGAGGCATCTAGAAAAGCAGAGAGAAAGGGTAGTATACTGGACATGGCCAGAAGACCCTGTCCTCGCCAGGAAAGAGGCTGAGCAGGGTAGACAGATGGGGTAGGATTGGGGTGGGAGAAGGGAAAGATAAAAACCAAGAGAAAGAGAGTTGGGGACAAGGGAGAGCACAGCCACAGTAGGAGAGTTTTATAGTTTTTCTTTCTTAAAGTATGAAAAGATGGGTAGTGCATCAGTGCCACGTTTCTAATCAGGACTCTTGAGAAAAAGCACGGTTGTCTCTGTGTTACGTATTTACTTAGGGGAGATGTCATCCAGGCTGGACCTCTACTTTATATGTTCAAGGACGACTCTCAATTCCTTAATCCTTTTGCCTCTACCTCCGAAGTTCTGGGATCATACCCCTGTGCCACCATGCTTTGATAGCCCCCTACTTATGATAGGCTAAGATTCTGGCAGTAACAAACACACCCTACATTTAATGATCTCAAAGCACAAAGAGCTTGCTTCTTGGTGTGGTGTTCCCCCATGCAAGTCAGAAAGGAGGCTTCCTCCTTTTGGTCTTCTAGTGACACGGGGACAACAGATTTATGCCATGCTGCATCTTCTCAGTGGCTCAGCAGCAGGAAGAGAAGCTGTGAATGATGTGCTGTCCTTTAAACCATTAGTGAGTCTCCATGATGCTCCTGTCTCAGATCAGTGCTGGGATTAGAACATCAAACTCACATTCTCATGCTTGGGTGGTAAGCATTTTACTGATGGAGCGATCTTCCCAGACCACGTCTTCATTTTAAAACAGTTGTCTCTGTGACTTTTTCCTTCCTGCTCTCATTCTACACACTTTGTACACGTGGATGTCTCCCCTGAGGGCCAACATGATTGTCCAGGTCAAAGTTGGAAGCTGTTTGTGACTCCTGACCTTCCTTCCTTCCCTCCTTCCCTTCCTCCCATCTTGCCTCCCTCCTGTCCTCCCTTCCTTTCTTCTTATTTTGGTTCTATCAGGAGTGCCATTAGAATACAGCCTCACCATTTCCAGCTGTGGTGGGTAACATTTAGAACTACCCTGGGACAGCCACTGGGCCACAAATTGACTTGTCCCTGTCCCATTTTTGAAAACGCTTCCCTACAAGAGCTCTGGTGGTTCTGTTTTCTGTAGGAGGAGCTAAGGTGGGAGGAGTAAGGAGAAGAAGAAGAGGAATTGGGAGAGGAAGAGAAGAAAGGAAGAGGAGGGGCTAGAGAGGGCAGAGATGTAGGAGGATGGAGAACCACACAGGTATGGAGAGCACTCGTGGGAAACAACTTAAAAACTTATAATTAGGTTATCTAATTGGGATACAACTTTCTTTGTATGGGCATCTTGTTATTAATCATTATCAAATATATAAAGCCTTTGATTAATCTATAAGAATTAGAGTCTCATTCTCTTACTGGGCCTGCATGGATGATGGAATGGTCTGGGCAATGCCATGCCTTTCGGAGACAGCGTGGAAGATTGGCAGAGCCATCTCCCACGCTGGCATCTAGTGGGTGGCAGGGCTGGTGTTTCTAGTTGGCCAGTTCTAGCTGCAGCGCACACGTGGCCTCTGGCCACAGAACATAACAGCTGGGCTAGGCAGAGCCGCTGCAGCTTAGATAGCTTAACAAGTGGCCGATTTTAAATAATTACTACAACAGTTTTCTCTCTTTGAATCTAAGCCTTGTCCCCTATTGCCTGGCAGTGACAGATCGCACCTTCACTTCTCCGTCTCGGGTCATGGCCTCTTTCTGTCTGTCTTTGTGCATCAGTTTTAGAATGGCCTTTTCAGAACACTTATCTCTATGTATCATGTCTCTTTTTGATTCAGACATGTTCTGCTCTTTCTCAGGCTACTAGATACTCCTAAGCTTCTTACCTATTATGTTCTCTCTCGCCTCTTTGTTGATTTTCATTACTATTAACTAGGGAGAGCTAATAGAATATATACCTCATGGGGGCCCCAAACCTCGTTTATCTGAGTCATTTTACTTCTGTGTTTTCTCTGCCATTTCTCACATGGAATGCTCTCCCAAATAATTCATGTCCCTCCTAATTGCTATCTCAGAGGTTTTCTTCTCAGGGAAACTTAATGGACATCAGCGCCCATGTTACCTTTAACCTTCCCAGCAGCCATTGGGTTTATGCTATTATTATTCTTACTATGAGCCAATCATTGTGCTAAGTGGTCCGTATGAATTATTTAAAACAGTTCTCTTCCCAGAACAGTTAAGTACATAGTATTAGTCATACTTTTTAGATAAAGGTTCAGCGAGATTAAAACTTATGGAATCTTCTGTAGCTACTAGGAGTGATTAGGGTTAAGAAAGAAAGAAAGAAAGGAAGGAAGAAAGAAAGAAGGGAAGAAAGAAAGAAAATTACTGTCTTAGTCTGCTTTGTTTTGCTATGACAGAATACCTGAGCCTGTGTAATTTATAAAGAACAGAGGTCTATTGTAGCTCCAGAACCTGGAAGCTCAAGATCAAGGGAGATTGTGTGTGGAGGATCTTTTTGCTGGGTCATCTGTCCCAGGGTGGACACTGTTATATGTTAGGAGAGCATGCAAGACACAGATGGATGGAGGAGGGAAGAGGGAGGAGGGAAGAGGGAGGAGGGAAGAGAGAGGAAGGAGGAGGGAGGAGGGAAGAGGGAGGAGGGAGGAGGGCTCATCTTTGGATCAGAGGCATTTTCATTCCTCTGTTTGCCAGTGATGTGAATAGTCTTTCCATGAGCTCTTGGGTAGACATTTTCATTTTTTATTACATTTAATCACTTACTAATCTTCCTTTTAAAGTTTTTGAATTAGTGTTCACAGGATCAGATCTCATATATGACATTTTTGAACAAAATACCTTTCGGTAGATTTTCCTTCCCTTTTATCTCCTGCTTTCTTTATTTGATGAAATGTCTTTGTATGTACCCTAGATGGCCTTGAACTTGAGGACATCCTCCTGCCTGGGCCACCCAAATGTTGGGATTACAAGCATGGACCATCATACACAGCTGGCATCCTGCCTCCCTCTCTCACAGCCTCTTTCCCTCCATCCTTCATTTATCCTTCCCTCTGTATTTCTCTCTCTCTCTCTCTCTCTCTCTCTCTCTCTCTCTCTCCCTCTCTCTCTCTCTCTCATTAACTTATTTAACTTATTCTCTCCCCCCCCACCCCCACCCCCAGAAACTGAAGCCTGCACTAAAGAGAAAGCTGTGTCCTTCCTCTGGTATGGCCAGGGCACCAGGTCAAGAGGGCGCCTGGGAGCCTGGCCAAGTCCCAGGGGAGGGTGTGCAGCCCATGAGACACACTCATGCTGAGAGTTGGCTCTCTGCCTTCTGCACCCAGACTGTTTCCACAGAGGCAGAACCAGGAGCATCTGTCTGTCTCTGTGGTCAGGCCAGCTCTGGGCTTAACATTTTCCTTTGAGAAGTTTTTGTTTAAATATTTGATCCATTAAAAGAAAATAACTCATTGACTTCACTTTGTGCTGGAAACACTATATATCTGGGTATGAAGCTCTGTGAGCACTTGCACCAACCTCTACTTTTTTTTTCCTCCTTCACAATATCTTTCAAATAGCAAAAGGACAATTTTTGTTGTTGCTGCTGAAATCTGATTTATATATTTATTTTTTTCTTAGGGGTATGTCTTTCTGGGTCCTGCCTAAGAAATCTTTCCCTTTCTCATGCCATGAAAGGATTTTCAGGAAATTTTACCTCAAGAAATATGTTGATTTCATTGAAGTTTTCTGACTTGGGTCAGAATTTTGCTCATTGTGATACTTTTGTTATGGTCAAGAACTCGAGGCTAGCTTGGAGTAAATGAGACTAATGTTCTGTTTCAAACACAACAACACCACAGAGCTGTACGCTTTTGGCTATCAGAGGACTCACAGGTTTGGGGGATCAAGCTGAGGTGGTCAGGCTTAGGGGCCCATACCTTTTTCCAGTTGAGCCTTTTGCCTGTCCTGTAATGATTATTTTGAATTCCCACCTGACAATCTAGAATCAGCTGGGGAAAGAGTCTAGAGGGATTGTCTAGATCAGGGAGGCCTGTGGGCTTGTCTGTGGGACATTATCTTCACTACATTAGCTGAAGTGGGAAGCCCTATCCACTGTGAGTAGACAGGATCCAGACTAGCATGACAGCGGAGAAGTGGGACTGAACTCTGCCGCGCAGACATTCACTGTTCTCTGTTACTGGTTGTGGAAGTGATGAGGTCATTTCCACAGAGCTCCTCAGTCTGATCCTCCCACAATGATGGACAATAATCTGGAGGTGTGAGCGAAATAAACAATTTCTCTACATGGTTGCTTTTACCAGGGTATTATATCAGATCAACAGAAACTTCAGACATGCCTAACGAACCCTGATCATCTTACCCAGTCCTGGACTTTTTATCATTCCAATGTGTAGCGTTGGTAGGAAATTGTGTGTCTGTGTGTTTTGTGGGCTAAGATACTTGGTATTTAAGATATGTTTATTGACTAGAAATGACGTGTAGATATGCTATAAATGTGACATAAATACAGTATTGCATCATCATATTACATTTTAATAAGAATTTGGATGCCCATCAACTCAAAAGTCTTTGAGGAGGTACTCAGGCCAAAGATTGCATCTGATCGAGTTCTGTCCTTAATGGAAGGAAGGTTCTGTTTCTGTTCCAAGTAGATTAGGAGAAATGTTCCTGCAGCCATATTTCTTGAAAGATGTTTGAATGCCCTCAGGACTGAATTCAGCAAGCTCCAGAGTTGTAAGGTGTTTTTAGTGCTCACACATTAATAAAAATTTGCATGCATTTCCGTATTTGGCCAGAAAACTGCTTTCATTACCAAAATACCTGTTAGTAAAACTATGGGTAGCAATGTCATCTGCTAGGTAATTTTAGAGATTATAGACACTGTCTATCAAAAAGATGCGGGCAACAAAAGTCAGGGTCCCTGAGAAGGAAAGAATGAGACGTGAGATCAGAGATCAGTTCGCACACTGAACTGCTGAAAGAGTGGGTACAGGCAGTCGCCTCTAAACCTGAGGATCCTGGGACCTACATGGTAGAAGGAGAGACTCAATTCCCAAATGCTGTCCTCTGATACACACACACACACACACACACACACACACACACACACACGCATGTATGCACGCACACACACATGTACGCACGCACTGGAAAAGTCTAAAGAAGATGAACTTACAAACTATGCCTGTTCCAAACATCCTCACATTTCACTGGTGTTTGGTTACAAATGAGGCGAAGAGGATAGGTCTATAGCTTCATTTTGCTAGTTCACCGTGTTCCTGCTGAAACTCCCAGACGTTCTTGACACATGCTCACATACACTCAGTGCTTTTCCATTTAAGGCCCCTCTTTGGACACCGTTGGCTGACGGCTGGCGGCTGGCGTTTCCCCCAAGGAAAACCCATCTCCCTGTGCAGCCTACAATATCCTCCAACAATGTCCTCAAGGCTGCAAAAATCTCCCAAGATCCAACCAGAGCAGACTCCTTTCCATTTTCACTGTGACAGTGGAGCCATGCTGGGCTATGTTCGGGAAACAATGGCTGCCCTTTGGCTAGCTTTATTTGGAATACTTTTAGCCCCGCCCCCACCTCATAAGGCTCCCTGTGTAAACAACCAGTGCAGCTCTTTTCCCTGTGACAGTTCAGACCCTGCCCCTGGGGCAGACTGAAAATGGACCCTTTGAATTTGTCCCCCTCTGGACCTTCTTACATTAGACTTTTTTTTTTTGTATCTACATTTTCCATCTGGCTTCTACAAATGACTTCTGAAGCGGGCTGGGGAGGTGTTGGTGTTTCAACCAAACACACGCAGTTTTTGATCTCTGACGTCTATTTCAGTTGGCTTCTTTATTGGAAATGCAGGACATGAGTTACCGAAGTGTGTGGGTCTGATGTCCTCTGGACCTGTGCTTGGGCAGTCATCTCTATGACATTGGCATCCTTTTCCTTTGGTTTTTAAAGTGGGGGCTCTTTGGGCACTGAGTGGTAAGGAACTGTGTTTGGTTAGCTCGCACATTAAGCATTATGCCGAAGCCGATGGACACATACTCTGAATACTGATTGAATAGAAATGCTTCATTGATTTTACTAGACTGAGCTGAATTCATTAACAGCCGGATTCATTAGAGAGGCTCCACTAATTCGAGGGGAAAAGGGATTAAATTCTTTCACTGTATTTTATAAAGCGTTGCACATTAATTAGAATTTAGTATGTTTGGTTTTTAGACAACATCCACTTCATTTACAAATCTCCACAGATGAGATATTTATTAGTTTGTTTTCTAATATTGATTTGTGCCCGTAACTGTGGGGTTTTGTGGGACTATGTGAAAGGCAGCATAGAGTTTTCTACGTTCACTTTTCCTGCCTGAAGTCCTTAACTCTGTCTTCTTGAGGTTCTGGCTTAGTCCAAGCAAAAAGGAGGAGGGGGGATGAGATAGGGGGTTTCTAGGGAGGGGAAGTGGAGAAAGGGGATGACATCTGAAATGTAAATAAATAAAATGTCCAATAATAATAATAATAAAACAGTGGAAGGGGTAAAATGGAGAAAAAGATAGGACTCCCTTAGAATATGCATTTGCACTAGGCAGTATTATGCTCCATCGAATTCTGACCTGGGAGGCAGTAGTATTCGTGTTCCATCTTCCTTCACAGAAGATGTTCAGGGGAGACATGGATGGAGGAGGGAACCGGGGCACACGGGACAGACAGCCTGGAGTGATGGGAGGAAGAGAGGAGACCAGGGAAGAATTCTTGACGCTCCCCTAAGTTGCACTAAGAGGAAGTCAAGCCAGTAGAAAAAGGCAAAGGGCTTTTTTGACCATCGCTGGAAGTTGCCTTTCTCCCCGATCTTTCCTTAACACAATAATTTTGGGGCAATGTGCTCAGCAGCTGAGTCAACACTAAGGAAGTTCACGGGGCTTTCTAGGGCCCTCACAGTCTCCCTGAGCCACCTAAGCAGCCGAAATGGAAACCCTGTGTCCACCATGCAAATGCCGCTTCATACCGACTCTGCCTTCTTCCCTTTCTCATCTGCCCACCAGCTGAGTCCCCCTCTAGACCCCTTCTTCAGAAACGCCGAGCCTACTGTGTTCCAGGCTTCTAGCATTTAATGCTGCAGATAAAGGGTTATCCTGAACGCATAAAAACCCAGCCCTTTCCTTTTGGAGGATACACTTTTGAAAAAAAAAAAAAAGAAAAGAAAAGGCATTACAACGATCCACTAAAATAGCATCAGAAAGAGAAACCTTCTCAGTCTGCCCGTGTTTGGAACAGTGCTGGGAAAGGAGGTAGAGATTCGAAAGATGTGGGCTTGATGGATTTAAAGTACTGGGCAAGGTTAAGGGAAAAATTAAAACTATCCTCCTTTTCATGGCAGGATGATCCAAGGTTAGAGTGTCGTCGCCACTGGAAATAGAACATGCAGACCTGGTGTCCCAGCAGACTATGGAGACTCTCAGAAGAGAAATGACTGAGTCAAAGGAGGGGAAGGGACGGTTCATTAGAGGAGTAGGGTGTACAGCCGAATGGTGGGGTGACGTTCCGGGTGATGATGAAGCTTGCACCTCTAACCGTGGATGGCACGTTTCGAAAGGAAAAGGCAAAGAAGGAACCGAACACCGAAGCGGACATTCAGCAGGTCAGAGAATGTGAACGAAAAACCAAAAGAGCAGACTGTGTTACTGGGCGGGGCTGTCGTCAGTGCTAGAGTGCTTGTTGCCCGCCCATGGGTGAGGCTCAGTATTCCATCACCATACCAGGACGAAAGAAAAGCCGATGGATGTGTAAGAGTTTCACAGAAGCCAGTGTGGCTTTGAAGTTGAGAAGAATGAGCGCTGGATAAAGCCCATTAGGCACGATGAGGGTGCTATTGGCTTTAGAAGAGAGGATGGGAAACGGAGCCACACTGAACTCCATTAAGGAGTGAATGAGCAGCAGAGGCAATTTCTAAAGGCCTGAGCGGGAACGAGAATCCTGCATGAACGAATACATTTAAAAGCCGGTCTGGTTTATAACCCTGAGTGCATCAAGAGCAAGCAGGATGTGCAATTTACAGGATTTTCACATTCACGGATGCGGTGTTTTTCTTTTGTTTGCCATTTTTTGTTTTGCAGTGCTCGAGAGGGAAGTCAGAGCATTGAAATGGTTTGGCCGTCGTTCCATTACCGAGCCACACCACAGGGCCCAAGATAATCATTTTTCTATTGGAAGATAGCTGGTGTCAGAATTCTTTTTACTGGTTGTAGAGTCGGCTCAGCGGGTGACAGTACTTGCTGTCGAGCCTGATGACCTGAGTTCAATTCCCGGGACGCCCACATGATTGAAGAAGAGAACTCATTCTCACAGTTTGTCCCCTGATCTTTGAACGCACTGTGGCTTTGTATTGACAGGAGAAAGGTTAATCATCCATATAAGGTTAGGAAGGAATCAATATACCCATAACATTTAAAAAACATAGGGCTGTGTAATTGTTTTTGTTCTGCATATGTGCTTGAACTGTTCTGAGATCCCAAAAGCACAGGGTGCACTCTAAGAAGAATCATTCATAAGAGTTGAAAAGGGATTTTTGACTCCTAGTTCTTCAATCCAACCTTGGCTATCTAGGCCTCTGTCTTCCAGGGTTAGTTTTTATTGAGCAGGTTTCTGAGGTCTTGTATTCAGTAAACGTGTATTCAGTAAAGGACTTTGCAGGGCTGGGAATATAGTTCAGTGGCCAGCTTGCCTACACACACACACACACACACACACACACACACACGAGGCTCTGGGTTTGGTCCTCAGTACCATACAAAAACAAAATAAAACAGAAAGGAATAGGCTGGAGAGATGGCTCGGCACTTAAGAATGAACATTTGTCTTGCAAAAGACCCAAGTTCTGTTCCCAGCATTTGTGTTGGGTGGCCTATAACTGCCTGTAACTCCAGCTCCAGGAGAACTGACACCTTTTTTTTTCCAACCTCTATGGGTACATGTACCTACAGGTACAGACTTCCACATAGACAGATGTACAAAATACAAATAATCAACAATAAAATGAATCTTTAAAAAGGGGAGGGGCGGTGGATGGAAGATAACTCAGTCAGTAAAGTGCACAAGAACCTGTGTTCAATTTTCAGCGAATATGTAAGAGGCGGTGGTGTTTACTTATAATCCATGTACTGGGGAAGCTGAGACAGGAGGATCCCTGGAGCTTCCTGATTAGCTAGAATGAGTAAATCCGTGTGCTCCAGGTTCAGGTGACGCCCTGTCTCAAAATGAAACTTAGACTGCTCTTGAGGAACAGAACATGACATCCTCTCGCCTCTGTACTCACACAGACATGTGTCCACGCACACATGAACGTGGACACTCGACTGCACAACCCTCCTGCAAATGTAACAGGAATGAACACTTGTCTTCCTCAATTTTAGACTGTAAAAAGACGATAAGAAGACTAATGTAAAAAAAAGCTAAATTAAACAAAATAATACATGTTCTAAACATCTAGCTGCCCTCTGTACTTTCAAGTTGAATTGTAATATTTAACAGGATGAGGGTTTGGGTTTTATGTCTTTTTGTTTTTGAGACAGGGTCTCGCTCTCTTACCCTGCTGTCCTGGAACTCACTTTGTAAATCAGGCTGGCCTCGAACTCAGAGCAGAGATCCACCTGCCTCTGCTTCCCGACTGCTGAGATTAGAGGCCTGTGTCACCACACCTGGCGCATGATGAGAATTTAACTTGTTGTACATTTTGTCATCATTTACTGTAAGAACATGTCAGCTCTGTGCATAGTTCTAGTGTCCTTGAAATCCTTGTCCCGAGTCTGTCACATAGGGTTAGAGCTGGACTAAGTTTTTCATTTCAGAGAGGCAGATTTGAGAAAAATGAGGAAGCCGAGAGCTGAGTTTCAAAGTCAAGAGAACCTGTGTGTGGGTGAACGGAAGAAGAAGCAGTGTGCAAGCCAGGGCACTGCTGGGGCTCAAGGGGACAGCTGACTGATTATACGCCTTCCTCTCAGGGCCTAGGCATAAAGCTATTGTGAAGTGTGAACCGGTGCTCAAGGCCTATGGAGCTTCCTGCCTGTTTGTGCTCTTAATGAATCCAACTGAAGAGACCTGTGACAGGCAGGGGCCCTGGGGACATCTCAAGGAGGGGAGACACCTAGAACAAACAGCACTCTCCCAGGGCTTCTGGTTAGGGCTGCCTTCGAACTCACAGCAATCCTTGCTTCAGCCTTTGGAGTGCTGGGATTACAGGCATATGCACCATCATGCCGGGCTATGTGATTTCCCTTTTTATGTGAGGAAGGCAGCAAAAAAAGAGGATGCTGCTTCACAAAATTCAGTCAGTATGAAGACCAAAAGGTGGCTAGTCCTCACCCCAAGAAGACCAAGGGAGTCAGACTTCTGAGAGCATCTTTAAAGACCATTTTTATATCGAATGTTCTGTTTCTTATCTTTAGGGAAAAAAAATCAGTCCACAGTCTAGTCCAAAGTTTCAAGGTTGGCAAAACTTTAGAGCCAAGGACAAAGTCCCTGTCCCCTATTCCCAGCCAAATGGGAATGGACCAACAGGTTTGAGAAAGAAGCTGAATTCAAGCCTGGTGATAAGTTGGAGGAATGCCAGAAGAGGGAAGGTCCATTGAAGACAACACATGGGAGCTTCCTGAGGAGGGGACAGAGACCAGCTCAGAAGTTTAGTCAATTGTCACTTTGTCATCTTGGGGTCCCCTCATGTCTTTTGTCGGTTTCTGGCCATGGTGACGTTACTAACAGAAGGCCAGCTTCAAGTGACAGTCATGAAACCAGGCAGAATGCGCACAGTGACGCATTTTAGGATGTTGACAAGAAGCTTTGCAAACCTGTGGCCCTGGAAAGAAGGGGCACACACAGGGGGAGCGCTGGAGCTGGTCTGTATGTCTGCTTGTCTCCCACTTAAAAGGAGCTGAAATCCACAGGGTTCTGCTTTGCTGAAGCGTTTAAGATCCAGGTGTCTAAGTACTCAGGAGGCTTAAGTGTGAGGACTGCTGAGAGTTTGGAGCTAGCTTGGTCTACACAGCCACTTCCAGAACAACCAGAATGCACAGTGAGACCCTGTCTTCAAAAAACAAAACCCCCGAAACAAAGCAAAGCAAAGCAAAGCAAAGCAAAGCAAAGCAAAGCAAAGCAAAGCAAAGCAAAGCAAACCAAACCAAACCAAACCAAACCAAACCAAACCAAACCAAACCAAACCAATCACCACCAAGAGCAGAACTGCGGTGTCTTCAAAAATGAACCATTTCTTCCAATGAAGACAACAAATCCAGAATCTTTAAAAAAAAATTGTATTCATAGTGTTCAGTGTTTCAGAAATGCTATTACTTACTTTAGGAAATAAAACAATATGCTACAAGATCACACAAAAATTTAATAGAAGGCAAGGCCAGGATAGCCCACTTGTTGAGTTTAGCAAAGACTTTACACAGCTAGTATAAATTCTTTGAAAGGATGAAACAAAAATGTGTGTGTGTGTGTGTGTGTGTGTGTGTGTATACTGCTGGACTGCAAGCTCAGGCTCTTGTGTATTCTAGGCAAAACACTACCTCTGAATTACATCCTAGATTTTAAAACAGAACCCTGATCCCAGTCTGGTCTTGAACTCATGCCCCAGTAATTCTCTTACCTCTGCTTTCTAAGCAGGTAGGACTGTAGGTTTGTGCCACTGTGCAAAAATGTATCTTTAATTAGATCCGATAAAATGCATCATCAGAGAACTATTAACTGTATATCAAACAAATACTCCCCATCTCCCCCCCCCCAACACAGCAAAAGTCTAGAACAAGGATCCAAAGGCCTAAAATAGAAACATTCCAGACAGTCTTTAGGAGGTTGGAGATGGCAGAAAACAGTTGAATACCTTCAGGAAGAAAATTCACCCCAAATCAGCTCTGATCTAAATTACCTCAGGGACATGAGCTCAAGATTTTGAAATCGCTTCAGAGGTTGTTTCTTTCTTGATTGTATCCAACCAGCCTTCAGGCCCTAATGCTCTTCTCCTCAGAACATTTATTTGCAAGACTATTTTTCTCTCAATTTCCATTCTCCGTCCCTGGTGGAGATGTCATCTCGTGCTGGTGTGACCAGTGCAGCCTACCGGTCTAGTCTCCACTCTTCATCCGTCTTCCCGTCCCACCAGCTGAAATACTTGTGCCGACTACTTCACTCATAAGTAGCTCTTCCTGATGCATCTCTCTGCGGTTTTGAACCTTTAGTACTTGCCACTTCCCAGCAGTGAGAAGGCAAACCCCACAGCTGTTAAGCTCATGGTCCTCTGCAGTCACTTCCTTTACTCTAGGATGGTCCTAGCCATATTTCTATTTGTCAAAAGCAATATGCAATATGGTGAACTTGAGGCCACCCATTGATAGAACTCCTCCCTCTCCCTCTCCCTCTCCCTCTCCC